>NC_071255.1:37507496-37607496 GCF_023375685.1 Ictalurus furcatus
ACTCTTACTGCAGTATTAAAGATTCAGACTCACTCTTACTGCATTACTAAAGCTTCAGACTCGCTCTTACTGCATTTTTAAAGCTTCAGACTCACTCTTACTGCAGTATTAAAGATTCAGACTCACTCTTACTGCATTATTAAAGACTCACTCTTACTGCAGTATTAAAGATTCAGACTCACTCTTACTGCAGTATTAAAGATTCAGACTCACTCTTACTGCATTATTAAAGATTCAGACTCACTCTTACTGCATTATTAAAGATTCAGACTCACTCTTACTGCAGTATTAAAGATTCAGACTCACTCTTACTGCAGTATTAAAGACTCACTCTTACTGCAGTATTAAAGATTCAGACTCACTCTTACTGCAGTATTAAAGACTCACTCTTACTGCAGTATTAAAGATTCAGATTCACTCTTACTGCAGTATTAAAGATTCAGACTCACTCTTACTGCATTATTAAAGATTCAGATTCACTCTTACTGCATTATTAAAGATTCAGACTCACTCTTACTGCATTATTAAAGATTCAGACTCACTCTTACTGCATTATTAAAGATTCAGACTCACTCTTACTGCAGTATTAAAGATTCAGACTCACTCTTACTGCATTATTAAAGATTCAGACTCACTCTTACTGCAGTATTAAAGATTCAGACTCACTCTTACTGCAGTATTAAAGACTCACTCTTACTGCAGTATTAAAGATTCAGACTCACTCTTACTGCAGTATTAAAGACTCACTCTTACTGCAGTATTAAAGATTCAGATTCACTCTTACTGCAGTATTAAAGATTCAGACTCACTCTTACTGCATTATTAAAGATTCAGACTCACTCTTACTGCATTATTAAAGATTCAGACTCACTCTTACTGCATTATTAAAGATTCAGACTCACTCTTACTGCATTATTAAAGATTCAGATTCACTCTTACTGCATTATTACAGATTCAGACTCACTCTTACTGCATTATTAAAGATTCAGACTCACTCTTACTGCATTATTAAAGATTCAGATTCACTCTTACTGCATTATTAAAGATTCAGATTCACTCTTACTGCATTATTAAAGACTCACTCTTACTGCAGTATTAAAGATTCAGACTCACTCTTACTGCATTATTAAAGATTCAGACTCACTCTTACTGCATTATTAAAGATTCAGACTCACTCTTACTGCATTATTAAAGATTCAGACTCACTCTTACTGCATTATTAAAGATTCAGATTCACTCTTACTGCATTATTAAAGACTCACTCTTACTGCAGTATTAAAGATTCAGACTCACTCTTACTGCATTATTAAAGATTCAGATTCACTCTTACTGCATTATTAAAGACTCACTCTTACTGCAGTATTAAAGATTCAGACTCACTCTTACTGCATTATTAAAGATTCAGACTCACTCTTACTGCATTATTAAAGATTCAGACTCACTCTTACTGCATTATTAAAGATTCAGACTCACTCTTACTGCATTATTAAAGATTCAGATTCACTCTTACTGCATTATTACAGATTCAGACTCACTCTTACTGCATTATTAAAGATTCAGACTCACTCTTACTGCATTATTAAAGATTCAGATTCACTCTTACTGCATTATTAAAGATTCAGACTCACTCTTACTGCATTATTAAAGACTCACTCTTACTGCAGTATTAAAGATTCAGACTCACTCTTACTGCATTATTAAAGATTCAGACTCACTCTTACTGCATTATTAAAGACTCACTCTTACTGCAGTATTAAAGATTCAGACTCACTCTTACTGCAGTATTAAAGATTCAGACTCACTCTTACTGCATTACTAAAGCTTCAGACTCGCTCTTACTGCATTTTTAAAGCTTCAGACTCACTCTTACTGCAGTATTAAAGATTCAGACTCACTCTTACTGCATTATTAAAGACTCACTCTTACTGCAGTATTAAAGATTCAGACTCACTCTTACTGCAGTATTAAAGATTCAGACTCACTCTTACTGCATTATTAAAGATTCAGA
This sequence comes from Ictalurus furcatus, assembly GCF_023375685.1. Classification (NCBI taxonomy): domain Eukaryota; kingdom Metazoa; phylum Chordata; class Actinopteri; order Siluriformes; family Ictaluridae; genus Ictalurus; species Ictalurus furcatus. The sequence continues at coordinate 37,509,505 of NC_071255.1, forward strand.
CTCACTCTTACTGCATTATTAAAGATTCAGACTCACTCTTACTGCAGTATTAAAGATTCAGACTCACTCTTACTGCAGTATTAAAGACTCACTCTTACTGCAGTATTAAAGATTCAGACTCACTCTTACTGCAGTATTAAAGACTCACTCTTACTGCAGTATTAAAGATTCAGATTCACTCTTACTGCAGTATTAAAGATTCAGACTCACTCTTACTGCATTATTAAAGATTCAGATTCACTCTTACTGCATTATTAAAGATTCAGACTCACTCTTACTGCATTATTAAAGATTCAGACTCACTCTTACTGCATTATTAAAGATTCAGACTCACTCTTACTGCAGTATTAAAGATTCAGACTCACTCTTACTGCATTATTAAAGATTCAGACTCACTCTTACTGCATTATTAAAGATTCAGACTCACTCTTACTGCAGTATTAAAGATTCAGACTCACTCTTACTGCATTATTAAAGATTCAGACTCACTCTTACTGCATTATTAAAGACTCACTCTTACTGCATTATTAAAGACTCACTCTTACTGCATTATTAAAGACTCACTCTTACTGCAGTATTAAAGATTCAGACTCACTCTTATTGCAGTATTAAAGATTCAGACTCACTCTTACCGCATTTTTAAAGATTCAGACTCATTTTTACTGCATTACTAAAGCTACATTATTAAAATGATTCAGACTGTGCATCACTTCATTATTGAAAATATTCAGACTCCGTCACAGCATTATTATAGCCTCAGACACAACTGCTCTCGATTACTAAAGATTCAGAATCACCTTCGCTGCATTATTAAAAGCTTGAGCTCCACGCTTCCTGTAGTATTAATCTCAATCTTCAGCATCATTAAAAGCTTCAGACTCACTTTAACTGAGTCATTAAAATGCCCTGAGTCACTCTTAGTGCATTATTAAAGACTCACATGTTCTCTTTTATTAAGGGAATCAGACTCTCCCTTACTGCATTATTTATCACTGTCAAAAGTCATAATCATGTACAGTACATGTATCATAAGGAGCTGATTTTATATCACAGGGCGACAGTTCTCTGTGAGTTCAGTTTACAAGCCGTATGATTGGATAACGTCGGTGTCTCTGTGACGGAAAGGTGCATATTAACATATTTATAATACAATCATATTATCATGTTGCAGTTTAATTTAACAGCACTGACATACTGATATTAAATAAAACACAGAACATTTTCCTGATCTGCCGTCATGACACCAGAGTCTTCGCGTGACTTATCATGTTGACAGAACTGATTTTTCTGCTACACCGCAGGACATGTGTGTGAGGCGACATGTTTTTTCAGGAGGGTTTACATAACGCTGAATATCAGTCCTGCAAGGGCGGTACATCACGTTAATTATAAACAACATGATACAAGCTGTTTTAATCTTCTTTATGTTGAGGCTGCATCACAGAGCTTCACAACTTGTCATTTTTATTCTCTGAAGATGGCACCGCTCCTGTAATTGAGTTAGAGTTAAATATTAAACCCCTCAGAGGGTGTGCAGCTCGGAGTAATAAATAAACGGGTGAATCAGTAGTGCTGTAATGAAAGCTGAGATTTATATTAGGTGGCGGGTTTTTTTTTTTTTTGTGCAGAACGAAGCTCCGTTATTCTCTAAAGACGGGATGAAGACCTTCTTCACACGTGCTATTCCTCAGGGGGGGCGGGGGAAATTTTTCCACATCTCCATGGCTGTATCACAGGTACACACACACACACACACACACACACACACACACACACACACACACATCAGTGATACTGCATGTGATAAATCACAGAGGGCAAAAATTTCTTACTAAAAATGTGTTTATAAATCTGAAACTATACACTAAGTTGCCAGTTTATTAGGTACACTTAACAATCAGGTAAACAACATGCAGAAAACAACAACAATATGAACATTTATTCACTTATTACTATCTGTTGCTCAACCTCTTCCGTAACTGTGCAATAATCCACTCATCACTTATCTGTGTATAAACGAGGTCTTACTCATCTGTAAATATTCATATTCTTATTCATCTGTACATACATTGAGGTGTTCATAGTGTACATATTACCATTATTATTATTTTTACTGCGATTATTCTTATTTTTCTATTTCTATTATGTAGGGCATTTCCCCAGTGTGGGACCAATCAAGTTTTTATCTTATATTATGTTAAACAATTCCAAGCTGCCTTGGGGTGTGAAGATGAATCAACTTTTTTTCAATCATATTTATATCACAAATATACACACATCCGGAATATTTTGTGCAACAAAGTGAAACTACAAATCTCTGAAGTGGACAAATGTAAGGAAGAAAGGGGATGTACGAGGCTCCCAGTTCCGTCTGTCCCTTATTTCCACGTCCACAAGAACAGACTGATGCTCAACTGCAATCATTATTCTTTATATGTCTAATAAATCAGATAAATGGACTGTATATTGGGTCATTTAAAATATTCAAATATTTTATGAAACTATGATGGACTGGAGTACATCAGCCAATGCGTGTCACATGTCACATGACCACGAGCACCTGAATCACATTATTGTCAGATTATCACGGTATTAAATACGTGACGTATTGTATAGCACTCCTTGTTGGTCATTATTCACTGGCACGTTGTTGTCTATCACGTTCACGTTGTTGTCTAGCCTTGCTGTTTCTCATTCATGTTTCGTAGACTTTGAGTTTTATTTATTTCACTGTTTATAAATGTTTCCTGCACTTGCATCTGTCTCTACAGCCCATTCCTGACATTACATTACTCAATAGTGCAATAATTGTTTATTAATTGTTAAAGTCACACCTCCGGATCAGCACCGAAAAGCAAACATTATCTGTTTCTTACTGCTGTAGAATTCTGGACTCTGATTGGTCAGAGGGTGAATGTGATTGGTCAGAGGGTGAATGTGATTGGTCAGAGGGTGAATGTGATTGGTCAGAGGGTGAATGTGATTGGTCAGAGGGTGAATGTGATTGGTCAGAGGGTGAATGTGATTGGTCAGTAGCTCTGACGGTAGCACAAAATCATGTGAATTGTATGTGATTTTTCTTTAATATTAGGCTTTACAAATTGACTAGCGTTGAGTAGCATGAGGACGAGGCTGTGTGTGTGTGCGTGTGTGTGTGTGTGTGTGTGCGTGTGTGTGTGTACGTGTGTGTGTGTGTGTGTGTGTGTGGGTTTAACGTTGTTCTTTTTTATCCTCCAGCCAAACAGCAGCTCAGACACTCTGCAGTCCATCACATCAGGAGACTGGGACGTCACTCACATTCTCGCCTACAACGAGGACAGACAGCTAATGTAAGAGAACACACACGCACACACACACACACACACACACACACACACACACAGATCAGTATATATCAACACACCACACACAAACACACACACACACACACACACATACACAGGTTAATATATATCAACACACAAACACACACATACACACACACACACACACACAGATAAATAATATATAGTAACACACACACACACACACACAGGTCAATATATATCAACACACCACACACAAACACACACACACACACACACACACACACACACACACACACATAGTGTGTTAGTGTGTTAGCATGTTGTAAAGCTTTAGTGCCGTGTGTTCTGTATAACAGATACTTCCTGAGCACAGAGGATGATCCTAAGCGACGACACCTGTACAGGTACACCTCTTTCAACAATTTCCCTCTTAGGTGCCAAAATTATTGACACACTGTAAAGTTATTAAAATAAATTGAGTTAGTAAGTGTCCTTTAAAGATCTGTGGGAAAAGCAGCGTTGTTGTTGATGTTTGTTAACATGCACAAGAAATGACGAGTTGTTCAAATTATTTGATTTATATATAATATATGATGATTTAAGCAGAACGGAAATAAAAGAAAAAGTTCAAACAGTTGAATGTTAGCCAAGACGAGGATACGTGATCATACAGCAAAAATACCACCTCCACATTACACCACAGCGCTGTAGAGTTCTGGATTCGGATTGGTCAGAAGGCATTGACAGCTGCACATCACAGCTTTATATTAATGCGCTCGCTGTAATACGTTATCGTTTCTATAGCAACAGCTCGTTCACAGGGTCTTAAATATGTGTTTAATCGCTGATACGGTGACGTTTTCTGTCAGGAGAAATGTGTTTATGTAACGTGTATGGAAGGAGTCTCCAGTGTCGGCGCTGTGTGACAGTCAGAGGTAAAGCTGTGACGTTAAGTTTTCCACGTGTTCAGGGCGGAGGAGTTTACACTTCCTCTGGTTGTGTAGAAGAGGAATTTACAGCCTCAGGTTGCCTCTGCAGGAGGTTATGATTTGAAACCTGGTGAAATCCTGTGCACTTTACTGAAGAGGAGGATAAAAATCAGTGACATCTGATACCTGAGCTTCATGTTGACGTTGTGTTTGTGTTTCAGCGCCGACACGGTCGGACCTTTCAACCGCCGCTGCCTCTCCTGTGATTTCACTGATAGCTGTGGATACGTGACTGGATCCTTCAGCCACAACATGGCCTTCTTCTTGCTCACCTGTAAAGGTAAATACTTTCTCTCCATCTCCTTTCCTCTCTCTCTCTCTCTCTCTCTCTCTCTCTCTCTCGTTCTTTGTCACTCTGGGAATTTCTAATTTCCTGAAACACAAAGACATTTTTATTGACTTGGGTACCTGAGTCATGCGCTGCCTGTTCTTTAATCAGGCCGTGTGCTCGGAGCGGATGTTTTCTCTGAATTTCTGTAAAGATTGAAGATCAGTAGAAATGCTGCAAGGACAACAACTCTGTTTTCTCCCTCCTTTCATCCTTTCATTCTGGTCTGAGTGTGTGTGTGTGTGTGTGTGTGTGTGTGTGTGTGTGTGTAGATTTGTTTGTAAACCTCTGCAGAAACAGTACATTTAGGAGAAAAAGAAAAAGCTTGTATAAGGTGAAAATTCCATGCAGTGTATATCTCTAGTAATTAAATAAGCACACTTACAGAACACTGAAAAGAAAAACAAACAAACAAACAAAAGCATGTGAAGTTTACACCAAAAAATTGAGGTAGTAGTTTGCAGCCACTTTGTGGGGGGTGAATTTTTGAGCCCATGATTTATTAAGTATGGTTTAACTAATTTTAGTAAGTAATTAATCTTACCCAATGCATTTCATCACTTATTGTAAAGGTACATTTAAACTTTAAGTCATATAAGTTCCATATGTTCAGAATTATACCGAATTATTTCAGTTTTGATTATTGCATATATTATAGATCTGAATTAAAATGCAATTCTATTAATGCTGTTTTCATTACTCACACGGTTTATTGTTAATCATGTCAGCGTTTTATTGACCAAATTCTCAAACTGCTGCCCTTCAGAACTCATCAGAACTCATCAGAACTCCCAAACACTCATCGAAAAAAATGAAGGTTGGATTGGACCAGCACAGGTCCAATCCAGTGGTGTTGCAGAAATCTTCATAATGTTTCCTACAGGTCATCGTGATGGCGTCGAATACCCTGCTGAAAAACAAAAACAAAAAAACAATAGAAACAATCACAGAAATTCTAATGGTTTCCATTATAAATACATTTACAAGCCATCAGCTAAGCATTAAAACCATTACCATTATTGCTTCTTAATGGTATCCACTAGACATAACCTGCCACCAATAGAAGGCAACAAATTAACAATAGAGACCCACACGGACCACTAAAGTTTCCATTATAACCAATACAATTCCCATTATAACCAATAAAACCAATACAATTTCCATTATAACCATTAAAACCATTACAAATTCTATGAGGGTTTCTGCTGGGGGTTTTTCAGCTGGTTCTGAACTGAAAACATGTGAAGCAGAACATTTGTTCTGAGATCGGACCATTTCATACTTATTAAGCTCATAAAGGTTCAATAATCTGAAATTAAATAAATTGATCTGAATTCAAAATGGCGGACGGCAGAAATAACAGCGCTGTTAGCTTATATTTACAAGACAACGTGGCACTGAGCTACATGCAGTATATTTGAACCAATAAACACTTATCCATGCAAGCTCTAACGTTACTAATATACATTTCAAACACACTGTGTGGGTTTTTACATACACGTGTCTGCTTTATTACTAATATTACTAGTTCCATCTGAAGGTTAAAAATGAATATTAGCTCTCTATTTTACAATGGCTCGTTTATATAATGCCAATTTGTTTAGACGTGTGTGTACAACTACGCTTGACTCTGAGTAGCAATGCACCAGAAGACACTGCTGTGTTCATTTCTCTAAGCTGCTAAGCTAACTCGCTAAAGGGCAGCAATTAGCTTTACCCACCAAGTTCACGTTAGCTTAACAGCAACTGAGCTAGCATTAATTGGCGTTTGCTAATGGGCTGAAATTATATTCGATGTCACAAAGAAAAATCTCTCTGAATGTCACATCCTGTGAATGTCTACCGTGGCCAAAATATCCAAATAAACAACCAGAAAGAACCGGACAGAACCGATTTGATTTACAGTGTAATGCGTGTTCCTTAATAGTTTTAACAATACGTAATGACTTATGAATGCATTATAACATGTCATGCATTTGTATTTATAAATCATTGTAGATATGGATGCTCATATGCACTGCATTTTCATATCTAACTATAACAGGTGCAATGCTTTATACACGCATTATAGGAATGTATTTATAGATTATTACTGATATGTATACGGTAGATACAGTGCATTGGGAAAGTATTCACAGCGCTTCACTTTTCCCACATTCTGTTATGTTACAGCCTTATTCCAAAATGGATTAAATTCATTATTTTCCTCAAAATTCTGCAACAATACCCCATAATGACAACGTGAAAGAAGTTTGTTTGAAATCTTTGCAAATTTATTAAAAATAAAAAACAAAAAAAGCACATGTACATAAGTATTCACAGCCTTTGCTCAATACTTTGTTGAAGCAGCTTTGGCACCAATTACAGCCTCAAGTCTTTTTGAGAATGATGCTATAAGCTTGGCACGCCTATTTTTGGGCAGTTTCTCCAATTCTTCTTTGCAGGACCTCTCAAGCTCCATCAGGTTGGATGGGGAGCGTCGGTGCACAGCCATTTTCAGATCTCTCCAGAGATGTTCAATCGGGTTCAAGTCTGTGCTCTGGCTGGGCCACTCAAGGACATTCACAGAGTTGTCCTGTAGACACTCCTTTGTTATCTTGACTGTGTGCTTAGGATCGTTGTCCTGTTGGAAGATGAACCTTCGCCCCAGTCTGAGGTCCAGAGCGCTCTGGAGCAGGTTTTCATCAAGGATGTCTCTGTACATTGCTGCATTCATCTTTCCCTCGATCCTGACTAGTCTCCCAGTTCCTGCCACTGAAAAACATCCCCACAGCATGATGCTGCCACCACCATGCTTCACTGTAGGGATGGTATTGGCCAGGTGATGAGTGGTGCCTGGTTTCCTCCAGACATGATGCTTGCCATTCAGGCCAAAGAGTTCAATCTTTGTTCAATCTTTGGTCTGAGAGTCCTTCAGGTGCCTTTTGGCAAACTCCAGGCAGGCTGTCATGTGCCTTTTACTGAGGAGTGGCTTCTGTCTGGCCACTCTACCATTCAGGCCTGATTGGTGGAGTGCTGCAGAGATGGTTGTTCTTCTGGAAGGCTCTCTTCTCTCCACAGAGACACGCTGGAACTCTGTCAGAGTGACCATCTGGTTTTTAGTCACCTCCCTGACTAAGGCCCTTCTCCCCCGATTGCTCAGTTTGGCCGGGCGGCCAGCTCTAGGAAGAGTCCTGCTGGTTCCAGACTTCTTCCATTTACGGATGATGGAGGCCACTGTGCTCATTGGGACCTTCAATGCTGCAGAAATATTTCTGTACCCTTCCCCAGATCTGTGCCTCGATACAACCCTGTCTCGGCGGTCTACAGACAATTCCTCTGACTTCATGGCTTGGTTTGTGCTCTGACATGCGTTGTTAACTGTGAGACCTTATATAGACAGGTGTGTGCCTTTCCAAATCATGTCCAATCTACTGAATTTACCACAGGTGCACTCCAATCAAGTTGTAGAAACATCTCAAGGATGATCAGTGGAAACAGGATGCACCTGAGCTCAATTTTGAGTGTCATGGCAAAGGCTGTGAATACTTATGTACATGTGCTTTTTTAGTTTTTTATTTTTAATAAATTTGCAAAGATTTCAAACAAATTTCTTTCACGTTGTCATTATGGGGTATTGTTTGTAGAATTTTGAAGAAAATAATGAATTTAATCCATTTTGGAATAAGACTGTAACATAACAAAACGTGGAAAAAGTGAAGCGCTGTGAATACTTTCCGGATGCACTGTATATATATATATATATATATATATATATATATATATATATATATATATATATATATATATATATATATATATACAGGGTCATAATTAAGTATAATGTGCACATGAAATTTTATAATTAAAATTGTCTTAAATATAATTATAATAATATCTATAGTGCCTAATAAGTGTATATAAGTATATCTAGATTTTTTTGTTGTATATCATTGTAAATCATTATAGACACATAAATATATAAAACTTTCATAGAAAACACACATATAAATAATATAATATGATAAAATATAATATAATACAGTATATAAATATTTAATAGAAAGTGGTACCCAATGTTGTTTTTTTTTTTTTTGTCTTTCTCTGGAGTTTTTAATATATCTATTTATTTCATGAAGGGTGCCAATAATTCTAGCACTGACCGTAACACTTTTTATTTTAGTTTAGGCTTTGAGGAAAAACCTGGAGATGAACTCAGGAAGAAAATAAAAAGAAATAATATGTTGTTATTGGTGCTGTTTTTTAGGGCCTGGAGTCCCATTTGTGTCTGTCTACAGCACCCAGGAGCGACAGAGTGAGTACTGTGTGTGTGTGTGTGTGTGTGTGTGTGTGTGTGTGTGTGTGTGTGTGTGTGTGTACACAGCTGCAGATCCAGCTCGTCCTCATCGTGCATGCTGTACACACTGCTCGGCTCTCTGCAGGCATCTGAGTGGAATTATATGAGGATGGATTTGAGCAGAGAGCACTCACAGCTGATTGGATTACTGAAGAACGCTCTGTGCTCTCGCTGAAATATGACCTCTTTGTGTAAGAGCGTTATAATTTAGTTATTTATCAGAAAAGCACCTTGTCAAATTGCAGGCCGTGGTGAGGTGACGTAGACTGATTTAGAAAAGCCGCTGTGAGGTGCTTCAGGTGGAAACAGACACAAGAGAAAGAAAAGTTTCTTTGATAAGAAGAAGAAAAAGATTCTTCAACAATTCTTCAAATTCTTCTTTAAGAAGCGTTTCAGAGTTTGTTTTCTTTCTGGAGTTGTGTAAAAACTCCCTTGTGAAATAAACTGCAGAAGCTGATCCACGTTCTCGTGTAGTTATTAATGTATACGTGGAGAGAAGTAGCTGAACGTAAATCTAGTGGGAATTGTTAGGCTCGTTATCTTCGCAGTATTTTTCAGAGTAAACACATACTGCAGACCTTTTAACCCCAACGCTCGTATAGAATTGGTACATGGCGGGTATATAAAGTAGAAACATGGGGGGGGGGGGTTGTATAGAGATTATAATATAGAATAAAAATGTAAATATTCTTTAAAAATGAAATCATATAGATGTGATGAGTAAACGTGAGTAAAATCACATTTCGTTATTAACAAATCCAAATTGTTGAGGAAAAAGACATTGTCAAACAGTCCAAAGTAAAAAAAACAAAAACAAACAAACAAAAAGAGCAGAGCAATAAACAAAGGTGGATGCCAGAAACCAGGAACAAATGGTAAATGGTCTGCACTTATATAACACTTTTTTACCTTGGCGGTTCTACAAAGCACTTTACACTGGTTCTCATTCACTCATTCACACACACACATCCCAATGGTTTCAGAGCTGCCATGCAAGGCACTAGCTTGCCATCAGGAGCAACTTGGGGTTCAGTGTCTTGCCCAAGGACACTTCGGCATGTGGAGTCACATGGGCCGGGAATCGAACCTTCAACCCTATGATTAATGAACAACCCGCGCTACCACCTGAGCCACAGCCGCTCAAACACAGCTGCCCCAACACAGCGCCCCCAACACAGCGCCCCCAACACAGCCGCCCATCACATCCACTCCAACAAGACTCAAAATGAACTGAAATACAAAAAAACACAATGGACTTACATGAGAGAGAAAATACAGAAGTACACAGGAAACCGGTGCACACATTAGGACACAAACCAATGAGGGAGCAAGGGTGGAGTCTGGACCAGGAAGTAAAATAGAAATACATGTCAAAATAAAAAAACAAGCTGTACTTGGGAACGCATCGTGCACTGAGTGGATTGTGACAGTTTGCTATCATTTTAAGCGCTGCGTTAGTTCTGTATGAATTTGCATTCAAACGCAGTGTCACAAATAACACACACAATGCTCTGGGAACTCGGGTGTGTGTGTGCGTGTGTGTGTGTGTGTGTGTGTTTGTGTGTGTTTGTGTGCATGAGAGATAACCCCATTTAAAGTCCAAATCCTTTCACACTGAGTAGGTTTAATTGTAATTTATTGTTGCTTGGCTCTTATGAATTCAGCGACCGCCTCTGTGATTAGCATGATAATGTTAGCGCTCTGCTCTTTTCACATTCTCATGCTATCAGCAGTAACAGCCGCTTGCTGGTCTTCACGCTCGGGTTTTTCTCCTCACACTTATCTCATCCTGATACACGTTCCTGTAAACAAACTGCAAATTACATTTGGGTTTCTGTACACAGAGCGTTAATAGTATGAGATGTTTACAGATAGATGAGGATGAAGACGGGGTTAAGGTTGAAGCTTCCTCAGTAACCCGGTAACTATGTAAGAGGAAATCATCAATCACTGTTAGTGTAGTTCATTACTAAGATATGAGCATGAGGTGGAATTTGAAGTTAAATTATTTCATTAGTATTTTCCTTCCACGTCCACACGTGTTTTATTCCTCTTGTACCACTGCAACTTGCCAACAATTACTGTTTTTTATTTAATAAATAATAAATATTTAATGTTACAAAAACTAGTTCCTGTTCCCACTTACGTTACAGCAGCTATAAACAGTCGTTCTTTCACGAGCCTCGCTTTTCTCTCTTCATGTTAATGACACAATAAATAAATAAATAAACGCAGCTTGTAATGTTCCAGAGAAACAAAGAAGCGTAAACTCAAACTTAAAGTTATAGCTTCACCTCTGACTGTTACAAAGCGCTGTCACTGGAGACTCCTTAATTAATTCTAACCTTAATTAGTTCACTCTTTATGCATATATATATATATATATATATATATATATATATATATATACATTTATTTGCTATTATCTATATCTATTTATTTAGTATTATCTATATACATGTGTGTGTGTGTGTGTGAGAGAGAGAGCTTTAATTTATTTACTGTTTAAATTAACAGGTGTGGAAATTATTTTCTTGTCTTTTTTCTTCTTTTCTGCTGTGGTTTTTCTTTCAACAAAAGTCTTTCAGTCCCTCACTCACAAAGAACACTGGAATCTTTATATCACAGGGAAAAATGCTAATTACTGAAGCCATGTGTACATGAGTTATCAGCAGGAATAATGTATTTACGTCGACCCTTCAATAGTTAATAATGCATTATAACAACACAACGGATTATTGGTTTCCAAAAGCTATTATATTCATTCATTTACTGATCATTACTGATTATTAAGGGAAATGGTTGTGTGTGCTTTCTTACAGAGCTTTTGGACATCGAGCTGAACCACAACCTCCAGCAGACGGTGGACTCCATGCAGATGCCCAGAGTCGAGTACCGAGAGATAGACGTTGAGGATTACGGTACGTCGGATCACGTCGTTCAGAGATAGACACTGTGATTTATGAACGTGTGTCAACTTGATAACGCCCACGTCTGATTTACTCACAGGTTCTACTGGGGATGTAGTAAAATACCATGTCTTACACATTTCCCTTAATGAATATGTATCAAGGTGTGAAATGCAAAAGTAATTTCATTTATTACCTACAGTGCGATTTATTGCAGTCATTGCGCAGTCATGTACAGTAAGTCATTGTGTGTAAATCAGTAGGACTGAAGGGCAGGAAATACATCTGCAGAAACACCTTTCAGTTAATCAAAGATAAAAGGTTTCGTGTTGAATCTACGGCGCGTTTTTCACACAAAGCCAAGAGATCTTCACAACTTTTACCTCACAGAAACATGCTCATGTCATGATGTGTATTTGGGATTCATGGCACATTTTAATCAGTTTCATGACGCATTTCATGACCTACCGTACCTGGTGCTATTCTGGAGATTTTTAAAATTTAAATTACTCACAAATACATGTGGTGAGTTTCAGTTTTACTTTGCATCTGATACAGTTCTTTATTTATACAATTATTTAATAATTTGTGGAAAATCACCTATTATATATCCACTAACCAAAAAGCACACAAAAATTAGTCTTAATATATTTGTTGGCTTTCTTTTATTACTTTAACATTGCTAATGTTTTTCTTTTTAATGTTAGCTAATGCAGTAAATATTGTTAATGAATAATTTTGGACATTCTCGCTGTGGTTACTGTGGTTACGGTTGCTGCGATGGCCTTGGGACTAAAATAACCACATGCAGTTTTACACTCAGGTCTCCTTTAGTGAACAGTGGACTAGTTCAACAAACAGACTTCATATAAAACCATAATGAACTTTCCTTTACTTTCACACTATCCGTTGTTCCCCAGATGAGGACGGGTTCCCTTCTGAGTCCGGTTCCTCTCAAGGTTTCTTCCTCATATCATCTCAGGGAGTTTTTCCTCACCACCGTCTCCACCGGCTCGCTCAATAGGGATAAACTCACACACTTAAAATCTCCATCCTGTGTTTATATGTTTCTGTAAAGCTGCTTTGAGACAATGTCCACTGTTAAAAGCGCTACACGAATAAAACTGAATTGAATTAATTAAGAGAACTGTAAAGTAAACTTTTACTGTTGCTCTGTTGTTGTTTTTGTCTTCAGTTTTGGCGATGCAGATCCTGAAACCCGCCAGCTTTGTAGATACAGCACACTACCCTCTACTGCTGCTCGTGTGAGTCTCATCACCACCTTAACTCATTTTTACAATATACACTGAGGTCCTAAACTCTAACGTCATAAATTGACAAATTCAACACCGTTATTAATATAATTAATATCAATACCATAATTTTTTAATCGATTCAAAATACCACATATTAGATTCTCCTGTTTATACATCATTTGTTCCGTCTTCTTTTTTTCTAAAAATGGTTTTGATGCCACGTTTTTCATTCACATGGTAATACATATAGCCTCAGCCTTGTACTGTACACACAATATGGGGGAATTTTAGTAGCTGTGCCTGGTTAAATTTGTAAATTTTTAACAATTCTGTTTAAATTTACACTGATATAATAGGTCTTTTCAGCAGAAACGTCACTACAGTAAGATAAAAACAGTAGCTAGGTTATTTGCTTTATACCACAGCACTGGTAAATTCTGAAGGTGTTGATTAATTTTCTGTAACAGCAGCTCTGACAGCAGCTCCAGCTGTAACATGACTCACTGCTTTATTTTAATGCTCTCGTTCTAATACGTTATTGTTTCTATAGTAACAGCTCGTTCATAAGGACTTGTACAGTAGAACCTCCACATAAACGGATTAAAAATCCATGTCATTATTGACATGGTGATATTTTCTGTAATTTAACTAACGTATATGTTATTTATATATAAATGCAGCAAGAAAGTTTGTGATAATCGTCTCTCTCTCTCTCTCTCTCGCTCTCTCTCAGTGATGGTACTCCAGGAAGTCAGTCCGTGTCTGAGCTGTTTCAGGTGGACTGGGCCAGCGTGTTGGTCAGCAGCTTTGGAGTGATTGTTGTGCGGTGTGACGGGCGTGGCAGCGGCTTTCAGGGCACCAACCTTCTCCACACGGTGCATCGCAGACTGGGCCGGCTCGAGGAGGAGGACCAGCTGAGGGCTCTCAGGTACACTGCTGGGAGAATACATACAGTCTTAATAGTTACTTAATAGTTACAGCATTTTCCGTCCAATCAGTAAACCTGAATGTTGGTGTGATGTGTCTGTGTGTGATAGTTACTGAGTTTCTAGAATGTTCCACCATTCACTCTGATTCATTTGGCACATTGATTAATTTAAAGTCAGTGTGTGTAGGTTCAGTTTGTGTCTTCTTCTACACTTAGATTGCATCTCTGTTTTTTTTTGTGGGGCTTTTTTCAGCATAATAGCAAAGGAGCCGTACATCGACACAACCAGGATTGGAGCCTTTGGACAGGTACAGAACTCCCTCTGTTGTCTTTCCAGTTTCGTTATGTTGTACAGGTCACCAAAATCTATAAACATAGGAGGGTGGGGGGGGGGGGGGGGGGTGGACAACAAGAATTCCAGGAGATTTACCTTACCATCCATACCATCCAATAACTTTCTTATTAATATTGGCCTAAAGTGGACTTTATCTGTATGAGCATGAAGGCTTTGGAAGCTGATCTGTTTGAGTGTACAGATGAGGAGGTGAGAAATCTGGACAGACTAAAGGACTAAAGTGCATCACAGACTATATCCTCTGTTTAGGTAAAGATGAAGCAAGGGCTAATTCTCACTGCACTGCTGAACAGCATTGTGGGTAATGTAGGAAACCAAAGATAGACTTGCATGTCTTTGAAAGTGGTTTAAACTATAAAACGTATACAAGCTATTTGGTATACAATGGAAAGAGATATCTGGGTTAATTCAAGACATTATTTATAAGAAGTTGAGAACACGGGGGGTGTATGGAGGTGACCGGGGGGGGTTAGTTGGGAACAAATGGTGTAGTAATTTGTCAAGACATTGCTGTGTATCTTGTGCTTTTCACAATCTGGTGTTTTAGCTGTTTAACATACTCTCACCTGACCTCAGCTCTTAATACAGAAGACCTTCAAGAGCTGAACTGTATGTGTTAGAGCTGATTAACATTGCACTACATGGGTTTCCAGAACGGATTTAGAAAATGCCCATCTGAGAAGTCCTGGAGCGCTGACTGAAAAAAAAAAAAAACAGCCGTGTGATGATGGCATGATGATGTTCTGTGTCATGTGTGTGTTAAAGGTGTATGGTGGATACATCACCAGCCTCCTGCTCAGCTCTGAGGCCTCGACACTCAAGTGTGGAGCTGTTCTCTCACCAATCACTGACTTCCAGCTTTATGGTACAGCAGCAATACATACAGACACATACAGTAGAGCTGTATTCAGAGTCTGCAACATAGGTCCAAATCTTACATCAGTATTTACAGTGGGAACGTTCCTCATACTCTGAGCTCCACATTCAGATATTTAAAATGACCTGTGTGTAGTTCACACCTCCGTCTACTCAGACCACTGCCTTTAACACCTTCACTGCCTTTTTGTTCAGTCGATGCATTCTCCTGTGATGAAAACACGGTTTGAAGGATAAGCTGACCAAGTGCTCGTCTTCTGCACTATGCAAGAAACTTTTACACAAGTTCATGCGTCATTTTATCCACAAACAAAAATTTCACTACGTTTGATTAACTCAGTTCTGAATATCTCCCATAGTGTATAAAAGAAAGAGAAAGTTGCTGTATCGTCCTTTATTAATGAGCGCTGACCGGTTTGGACGCGCTGTGCGTTGAGTTTTAATTAAATTAACGTTCTTTTTTCAGCGTCTGCCTTTTCCGAGCGGTATCTGGGCATCTCAAAAACAGACAGACGAGCATATGAGGTGCGTTATCTTTAAATATAATTTCATATGTACATCACAGTGACCTTCAAAATTATTGGCACCTGAAAGTGAGCATGAATCATTTAATATACATACGCAACCTCGGGACAACGGTTAAAGGCAACAACAACAACAGCAGAGTAAATCCTGTCGACTTAGAATAATTTAACATTATAAAAAAATATATTTAATTTTTTTCTTGTTAGAACAAAGATAAACAGTTTCTCTTTTTGTTTCAGGGCAGAATTTTAATTATGGTGTGTAATGTTTATTTTATGAAATAATTTTTGCTCATTTTTATCAAGGGTGCCAATAATTCTGAAGTGCACAGTATGTACGTTGTGTATCATTGCTGCACTTATCTACACAAACATGTAGAAACGTGTTTGTTTCTTCAATATGTTCACAGATGACCAATCTTGCGTACCGAGCCTCTCAGTTTGTGGATAAGAAGTTTTTGATCATTCATCCGACTGCAGATGGTGAGCAGAACTCTCACTCGTTCTCATTTTTTTAACATTCATCTGCTCTGAAAGGATCAAATAAAACATTTTAAAGTGACCACTTTAATGCTTCCCTCCCAGTCCAGTGCTTAATAAAGTTACTATGGACAAAAGCATCAGCTAAATGTAAATGTTCTCGTTTTGCTTTGCAGAAAAAGTGCATTTTCAGCACACGGCCAAATTTATCTCCAGGTTAATCAGTGAGAAGGGGAACTACAGTCTACAGGTAATACACCACCTGAGTCTTCGGCTGGTATCTATATAAATTGCTTCATTAATTCCGAGTTACGCTGCGCGGGAAGTCCCTGCTGAGAGGAATTTCCTGTTAGCTAATTGAACGGCTACATAAGAGTGAATAAGAAAATAAGAAAACACAATATACGTATTCATTTAGAGGAAATCATGCATTCACATCCTGTGACACTGTGTTTTATATTCTTCAGGAGGGAAACGTATACTACACTGAAAGAGGAATACTACAGGGGAATAGTTTTAAAGCATTGGATTTTACACTTCACTTCACTGATGTTCTTAAAGCGTTTTCTTTGTACATGAAGTTTTCTTTCCAAGAAAGTACACTTATTTATTCAAATGAGGCTTCATATAATTAAACATGCACACATTTGCATACTCAATCAAAAGTCTTTAGATGTTGTTTGAATTTGAATATTTATTTCACTCTGACTCTCGAGACAAAGGCTTTTCCACAGCAGTTTATTGGGAAAACATGCCTTTGTTGTTTAATCAAGAAAGTACCATACACAGTTATAAAAATGTATTTTATGCCATTTTTCAGTGTAAAATCTAACAATCAATCAACATGTTGCTCTGTAATCCAATTTAGTCTAATATACTTCTCATTAGGGATAGAAATGAACGTGTCAAATTTCATGAATGCGGCTCATCGAGATTTTTGGTTCTGAATATATATATATATATATATATATATATATATATATATATATATATATATATATATATATATAAAATATATTTTGATTGTTTTATAAACCCAAAGTGGTTTAATATGTTTCCACTCGAGTTACTGTGGTTTATAAGATTTATAAGCAAGGCATATGTATCAGAATCCGAGCTTTTCAGCAATATGAACTGAGCTGAAGGTCCGACTGAATGAGGAAAAGAGAGCCTTTAGTGCAGCATGAGAAAAATACTAAAGGAGCTGAAGGTTAAAATGAAGACTGTAAAGAGGACTAGAGAAGGTAAATGGAGAATAAAATACAGAGGGGCAAGGTGAAAGATTTGTGGAATGTGATGAAGGAATTCTCACGCTGCGACCTGCCCTGCACCCAGCAGCCTGAATGACGTTTGGCAAGGGCAAATGAGCTGAATCACTTCTTCTGAGGGTTTGATAATGGTCCATCAACTAACTCACCTCATTCTTGACTGCAGCTCCCCTCCTCTTCTTCTGTCCATCATACCTGAGCAGGTGTGATTAGGAATTAGGAGAAATTTAGGAACATGAAAAATGGTCAAGCAACTAACTTTATAATCATTTACAGTATGATGAACAGACCCCGGGTTATTATTAAATATGCAAAGTATAGTTAACTACCGTCCACTCTAACACAAGGGCATTGAGGAAATTATAATAATTTGCTTAAAATGTATTTTTAAATGAACCCTTTACATCCAGTCCATATAATCGTGTCAATATTACATATCACAAAAAATAAGGGGGGGGGGGGTGTTGGGTTACTTTTCTTCTGCCCATGATTTTTCAGGAATTCAGAAGATACAACATCCTGTTAAACAAGTGACTTGTGGAATGTTCCGATTATTTCATAGGGGTGAATGTGTTCAGGTAACAGGGTTGTGTGAGTGAACTAAAATGAATATTTTTCATAACATACAATGGACGACTCACAGAAAAGCATCTTCACACATTAATGAAAGCATAATGTATATTTTAAAATGATTTTATTTCCTGTATTTGAGGGTAAAGTGGAGTTTTACTGCGCTGGGACGACCTGTTTTCTAAATACTGTGGATTATGTATGTAGTTATTTATAAATTATTTATTATTTAATCTGTTCATCCTTTTCCGCACACATGTAGGTTGTTGTGAAGGACAGTTTACCTGCTTTAAAAAACGCCTTTTATCTTTACTTTACATAAATATTTGTAAATGTAATATCAGTGGGACACAAATCATGGAGCCACCCAAAAGGTCTCAGACTTCCTTGCTTGTTGAATGTTGAAAACTAATTAAGTTTAGATTTTCTTCCGGAAGGTTATGGCTGTTTCTGTTTGAGACTGCTACCCTCAGCTAATAGCATGCTAATGAGGAGGACTGTGTCGCGTAGGTCATGGTGAAGAACAACAAATGAAAGATGACCCTTATGTTTTGACAAGCTGAGCACTTCAGCCTTCTAACAGTACATTATTAGTCTGGACAATTTTACACCTTCAAACACAATTCATCCAACAATACTAAAGAAGAAACTCTGTATGTAAAGTAATGGTAAAGACATTTTAAATGCAGGTAAAGTCTTCTTCGCATCAATCGATGTCTATGTTTCAGATAAACCACTTAACATTTATACAACAGCATTTTGCTCATGCCGGTCCATTATAACTCAACTTTACCTTCAAGTATAACCATTAAAATACTTTTAAAAATCTGATTATTTTTGCATTATTGTATGAATCCATCAACATGTCATGCTTTAAACATCCATTTCCACCAATCATCCATTACAGTTTATGAAAAAAGGAACATTTTATTCCACTCAATCCTCTTACCTGAACACGTTCACCCCTACGAAATATTTGGAACGTTCCAGAAGTCATATGTTCAATAGGAATTTGTGTTATCTTAATTTATCGAGAAAAAAAAAGAGAGATATAAGTGATATTGTGATACAGTCCTTTTACCCAAGTTATAGCTTTAAGTACAATTGTGAAATTTTCGAAAATACATTTTAAGTAAAAGATTAGAATCCTCTTAATGGCATTAGCATGGATACTACTACACCACAGTCTGTTTATTTGTTTTTGTGAAGAAGAAGAAAAACCTCAACCCTGTTACTATCAATTCATTTAAGAACAAAATGCAGTTTATTTTGTTGTGAGAGATGAGTTGATATTTTCTTATATTCATTATTGAAAAATAAAACAAAAAAAAGAAGGAAAGTTTTATTGTTCAGACTTACATTAGAGTTAAGTTAGTATGTTAACTTGAAGCTGAAAGACACTATGTGTGGAGAGCTGGGTCTTGACAATGTGTTTCTTGCCCTGTGATTATCCAGATTTATCCAGATGAAGGTCACTTCCTCCACAGCGAGGCAACGAGGCAGCACCTCAGTCAATCCCTGATCAACTTTTTCGAAGAGTGCTTCAGGCAACCAGACAACATTTTTGAAGAAGATCTGGAAGAGGAGAGTGAAGACGAGGGTTAATGCCCTATTATCACAACACAACACACCCCAAGCACAAAGCCAGCTCCTTTTACCAGACAATATGCAACCAGTCCATTTAAGCCCTTTATTTGTTTCTCTGTTTTCTCATTTTAACCCACTGTACGGAGATGTTCCCCTTCTGTGGACTGGATACGTTCTTCTCAGTGTCTACTGCTGCTGCAGCGGCTCTGTTAACTGAAGAAGTCCAGGGTCAATAAGGCAGAGAAGGCGGTCTCCAATCTGTCCATCATTTTGATTGACAGGTTGTTCTGGTTAACTGACTGCTGGCAGCAGTAGCCATCCACAATCCCTCCTGCCAGAACCT
Source organism: Ictalurus furcatus (assembly GCF_023375685.1). Taxonomy (NCBI): domain Eukaryota; kingdom Metazoa; phylum Chordata; class Actinopteri; order Siluriformes; family Ictaluridae; genus Ictalurus; species Ictalurus furcatus. The sequence goes on from NC_071255.1 coordinate 37,529,562, forward strand.
ACTGACATTAAGCAGGCTGGGGGTTTTTTTTAGCACAAAATGTGTAGACCGAGCCTGAAGACTCTTGAATGTGCTGATGTGTAGATATTCACTGATGGTTGAGATGATGATGATATTGATGATGGAGTTTGTGATTGTAATTTGAATGTTCTCATATCTGGTCATGCTTATGTCTGGTACTCTGATGTAAAATATCAAACAAACAAAACAACAACTCGGGTATCGATCAAAAAAATTTTTTTTTAGTGTTCAAATTTCCTTCCTGTTTATGACCTTAGAGCCTGGAGTGTGTATTTAAGTGATGTGGAATAATATACTTTTTTTTTTCCAACAAATGGTGAGCAGATGAATAAGATGTCATTATTCATCAAAGTTGCACTGTATTATTTTTCTTTTTGTGATCATGGTGACCCAGCAATGCTATCTCGGATCCTTTCCTTCCTTCAGTGTTCATCTTTGCTAGTTGTTGCCGACTAAATGCTTTTCCTACAACAGCGGTTTATAAATCATTGCATTCACTGTCTAAATATATATATATATATATATATATATATATATATATATATATATATATATATATATATATATATATATATATATGTGTGTGTGTGTGTGTGTGTGTGTGTGTGTGTGTGTGTGTATATATATATATGTTAAAAATAAAGTTATCATCTTTTGAAAAAATAAACTCGTCCGGTCTAGTATTATAAGAAAAAAAAAACAATCTGAGAATTTTATTTCAGCCAGACCCCCCGGATCAGCAGATTTTGTGTCCGGGATATTAGCTTTTTATTCGTAGCTGCCAAACAGATAAGTAAATTTAAATAATAATAATAATAATAATAATAATAATAATAATAATAATAATAATAATCAAACTCTACTTCCGATTGACTTTAACAAAAAATGAAATTTTTTCTTTGGTATGGAGTTATGTGAAAATGAAACGTATTTATTTGTCATTTGAACATTGCATGTACATTGGAATTCTTACGTGGAACACTCAACTAAGGCAACAATTAACATGACAAGTGACAAGTGACATGTACCCAAGAGAATAGATGTTAAGTCATGTGGGTGAGAGGAGGAGGTCAGGCTGATGATGTGGATGTGTTATTCCTGTGTGTTTGACCTTTGCCACCAGTCTTACTGCCATGGAGGAAAACCTGTAGGTGAAGCAGTTCCTTTTTTGATGATGCTTTCCAGTCAATGAATCCTGAGACTGTACTTGGAGTTCCTCCAGTTGACCAGGTGGTGTTCAGGGTGCTGTGAGTTGCTGATGATGGCAGGTGCCCTCTTGCAACAGCAGTGGATGGCAAGATCCCCAAATTTAGGGGAGAGCTGTGTCAATGTATTTTTCTGCAATGTGAATGAAATTTTTGTAGATTATTTCCTTTCTGAGTGGCATTTCCAAACCATACAGTCATGCTTTTGGTGAGGATACATTCAGTTAGTATGCAGTGGAAATTTATTTAGGGCCGTTTACTCATGCATGACTGCTTAAGGTGACATATAAAATAGAGACACTGTTATGTTTGTGTTCCAGTCCAAGCTGTTTGAAATATTTGGACCAGGAACTTGTAGAATTTGACACATTCTATCTCCATGACCTTGATGGAGGGGCTTTCTTTCTTAAGTCCAGGGTCAGCTTTGTCTTCTTGATGTTCAACACCAAGTCATTCACTTAGTGTATTAGTGTAATGTTGCTGAACTGTTGTCAATATGAGGATTCATTGTTGTTGTGTACTAAGCCCAGAAAAGTGATGTAATCTGGAAAACTTAATTACCAGATTTTTGCCATGAATGGATGAACAATCATGCGTGTATAGTGAGAACAGTTTGGGATGCAGAGCAGCATTGAGGGGTGTCCATACTGTTATTCCAGCATAGACACTATTCCTCTCTCTCACCTGGAATTTGTGAGTCCAAGATCAATTTGAAGTGGGCGTGGTTAGGTGAAGAGCATCCACACATATGTATTCCTTTTTGCCAAGTGCTTAAGGTCTGAATGTAGAGCAATGGTGAGGTGGTGGTAGGTGGGCTCTGGAAATTCCAGACTGCTGCACATAAAGCCAAGTTCATCTCAGCTTTAGCTTCCCATTACTCTGCTTTCTGGCACTAACTGAGACCTGGATTACTCCACAGAACTCGGCTACACCTGCTGTCCTATCATCTGCTTATGCCTTCACACTCCATGATAAACAGGCAAAGGTGGTGGTGCAGGTTTGCTGTTGTCTCATAGATGGTGCTTCAAACCTCTTTCCCTGTCTCAATCATCAAATTCCATGCATTTACAGTTAAACCTCCACTCAACCATTCCCTTCTGTTTCCCCCAACACATTTTCTCTTCTATCAACAGAACTACTATCACTACTATCATAAATAACTCCATAACATGTGGTCATGTACTAACTGCACTCAAGACAAAGCAAAAGTTATTCCCATTCTGAAGAAAACCATTCTGAATCCCTCAGACATCAGCAACTACCGAGTGGCATCACTTCTCTCTTTTCTTTCAAAATTCCTAAAATGCACTGCCAACTGTCTCTATCTCTCATAAAACAATCTCCAAGATCCTAAGCAGTCTGGCTCCAAAGCGACAAGGAGGAGAGAAGTGTCCAGGCTATGAGGACACATTCCTGGCAATGAGTTGTCTAATCAGTAGGAGAGAGCAATAAAGGAGAGGCTGGAAGCACCAGAGAGAGAAAGACACACATGTGCTTTGTGTTTGAGTTACGTTTATGTTTTACGTTCTGTTTATTATTAAACGTTATGTTTATGTTCAGCTGGTTCCCTCCTCCTCCTTGCCCATCATTTAAGTTTGTTACATTGGTGCCAAAACCTGGGAAGGAGGAGGGATGTGCTGTCGGAGAGCCCTTGCTGCTGTGGGAGGATCATGGTGCCGAGGAAGAGTGAGGCGGTGGTGCTGGAGCGGTTGTCAGGGAAAACGAAGTAGTTGCTGATGTCCGTTGGGAGGCGGAGGAACCACTGCCAGCCACCTGAAAAAGGGGAGGAGTGGTTGATGTCCACCAGGAAGTCCAGTGCCATCACCCAGCAAACAATAGAACAAAACAATGAACCCGGTAAGCCAGAGAACCCAACAGAAATTTCTGGAAATCTCCATACATTACAATCTAACTTAACTCAGTTTGCCACAGGAATCATAAAGCAATAAATCTTCACTCGTAGACACTTCCTGCTTACCGTTTGCCTAATTTCAGCTAACCTGAAAACATAAAAAATTAACTTAGTTTGCCACAGAAACCTCTGTCAAACTCATTGATCTAATCCTCTGGCCAAGGCCAGATGGCTTACATGGTAATGCATGGTAAAGCTGATAATTTCAGGAAGAAAGGGGGAGGGAACACCCTTTGGAATGAGACCTTTGGTTCTCTCACCCAGGAACACAAAGTTCACCCTGATTTACAAATCCCACAATGACTGTGAAAATTTATTTTTAAAAAAAATTTTTAAAAAATTTTAAAAATTACTGCAATAAACTATTTTCTTCCATGTATTCTTCTGAACTTATCAATCTTATAATCACAAAGTTGCAACTAATTGTTTGAATTATTTAGCATGCATTATTATGGTATCACTAGTGTGATTATTGTGGCTGATCACTAGAAGTGTATTTAACAACAGCCAATATATGTCTTGTTTGGTATTTGTGGGTTTATTGAGTGATTTCCTGATAGATGAGAGTAAGGAAATTTGGGCAGAATGTCTTATAAGTGTGTGTTAATATTTGAAACCAAAGTTTGATTCCCATTATGAAAAAGTGTGAAAACACATGTCTGCAGAGACAATGGACTGATTAACAGCATAGGTAGAGAATATGGCTTACACCTTGCTTTAAGACAATGTTTGACTGGAAGAAACATTTTGACGTTAGACTAGCGAGAAAGGGTTAAAACCCTATGACACCAATCTTTTTGGAGAGTCATCAGGGCGTCATTGGGGGACTCTTTTTCTCTTCGACCAACACCCTCAGAGAAATCTCTCCAATCTACATCTTCAAGGAGTCCTCATCACACAACCCATCTATAAGGCCCCACTCCATTCATCATCTTGATTGGTCTCCCAGGGGACGTGACGAATCCCCATCTAGAAGGACAACTCAAATGCAAGTACAGTACTTCAGATTCTCGCTGAACTGGCCCATATAATAATAAGTTTAAAGCCCTTCTAAATGAAGCAAAGGTTAAATTAATAAGTTGATGGTTCGTTTAGGACATGGTCTGTGAAATAGCATACAGTGCTAGAAACTTGGGATTTCACTCACTTTGTTCAAAGCCATTTTCACCCCTGTTTATGGGTGTGTGTCTTTGTGTTAGAGTAGTTTCTGTGTATTAAAATAGTTTAATAACGTCTCGTCTGTTTTTAAAGATATGTGTCTTCTCTGCTTTACAGTCTACTGTCTTGAGTTGACGATCTTGTTACTATGCTCTGAATAGAGTGTTTCACTATATTTAGGATATTATTCCCAGTGGCATAATTAATAAATAGTCTAATTTCAACTTATCACTGGACGAATAGTTGATCAGAAATATTAAATTAGCTAAATTTCCCCTTCCAAGCTGATCTGCTACTCTCTCCTACATATTTTGTTGGAGAATACAGATAACTTAAAATAAATATAATGGTGGAGGATGCAGGCAGCTAATCTAAAACAGCTAATTTTCCCTACCACCACCCCATCGCTACAGTCCCTTCACTGGCTTCCTGTAGCTGACTGCATCAGATTTAAAACATTGATGCTTGCCTACAAAGTGAAAAGTCCTCTAGCACTGCTCGACTGGTCCCACCATCTTTCAAGGTACAAGGAAGGCATGCATCAAGTTGAGTCACTGGCAGTCTTCAAATGACAGCTGAAGACCTACCTCTACATGGAGTACTTAAATTAGAACTTTAAAAATTCTTATGTTGTCTCTGTGGTTTTTTTTTTTATACTATATTACCTCCCCAACCAAGTTTTGTTAGACTGATAATACTCTTAGGGATAGTACTTTGTAAACTAGTGAACCAGGATCAGGATGTATTTATTGATAAGGACTTTAAAGCAGTTCTGTAAGTTGCTCTGGATAATGATGTCTTCCTAGTACTAAAAATGTAAATGTAAAATGCAGTATCCATACACTTATTGGTGTGATAATCAAACTTATGGGGGTCTATGGATGCCGCAGTGATGTTGTTGATAGCTTTTTAGGCACCTCATGGTCATCATATTGATGTTGTGTGACAGGTCAGTAGGGATAATAATGGATAATAATGGAACATTTTAAGTAGTTTGGAATGAGTGAGATGTTGAATATGTGCATGTACATTTCAGCTAGCTGGTCAGAACAGGTCCTGAGTACCTTTGGTGGAATAGCATCAGGTCCTGCTCCCTTTCATGGATTGACTTCCTGCAGATCCCTATAAACTACTGAACATGGTACCTTGAGTGTAAGGTTACCAGGTTTAAAAGAAGACAGTGTGAAAGGGTGTCACTGTTTGCAGTCAAAGCATGCACAAAATGTAAGTGTAGGTAACTCTAGCATGCACTAATAATTTAAATTCTGCTACACCTCACACAACAGTTAAGAAGTTATTTCAGAGGGAAGTCATCCTGATTCATGAAGTCTACAGTATCCAGGTGAAGATTATCTACTGAAGAACTTTACTTTCACCAGAACAGCCTCCATAAACCACTGGGATATGGCAGGGGCATTTTAAACCCAGGATATTCAAACAGTTTACATTATTCTGTGGAGGCCATGTAGTATTTTGTTGGTCTGTTGAACTTCTTTTTAATCACAAAACACTCTTTTGAACAGGACTATTTGAGTCCAGTACAACAGGTGTACCATTTTAACTGCTGTATTTGTGTACATTTATGTTATTCTGTAATCTGGAGATGTTGAGCTTGGGTTACTGTCTGTTTGGAGTTTCATATGTTCTCCCTGTGTCTACATGGGTTCCCATTAGGTTCTCTGGTTTCTTCCCACCTGCCAAAAACGGCCAATCAGACTGGCTATGCTAAATTTTCCCTAGCTCTGAACGAGTGTGTGAATGTGCCCTGCAATGACTGGTGTTCCTTCCAGGGTGTATTCCCATCTTGCAGAATCCTGGGAGAGTCTCCAGATTCACCATGAACCTGATCAGGATAACGTGCTTACTGAAAGTGAATGAATTCACTAAAGGGTCAGTAATAGGGGTTTGAATATTCTGTAGTTTAGTGCTGATTCACCCAATACAGACAATCTCAAAGAGAATCTTTGTTTTACACAGGCCATGCTGGTCAAACTCATAAACCATTTTTACCAAGGTAAGTGCTGGTACAAAGGAAAAAAATTACTACGATTAATGTTACATTGTAGAGAAACTAATTTTGAGACAGTAAGGCTATTAGTAAATTTCAACCCTTTATTGATTCAATCAATTTAGTCATGTTTATGGTCCATACCATGGCCTTGCTTTGGTGTACATGTGGTTCTGATCTGGTCTTAATTCCATGTATGAAATGCTGCCTTCTGGATTTCAGGGTTAGCAACCATTAGTGTATGTCGGTATATCAAAACTTTCTAAAGTTTATAAAGCACTTCCTTCTGAGACCACCCAATTGCCTATACATACGTGTGTCATGAGGGCTTCCACATGTAAATTATATTCACTCAATGCATTGGTTGTGTGTTCTCAGAGAGTGTAGGCATTCTGAGTCTCAAATGTCTTCTATTCAGTATTCTGAATGATTTCTGAGTGTAGGTACTAACTAATTATTCAATTAAACTGTTGTGGTTTAAACATAACAAACTTGTGGTGTAGCCTAAAATTATGTTCTACTTACAGATTTTCTGAATCTTCAGGATTTGCTATTAGATATAACAATAATTAGATATCATCTAAAAGATTAGATATAATAAGATTAGATTAGATAAGATTAGATATAATCTTCTAGATGTAACAAAAAACAGAGTGTATGGAAGAGAAGCTAAAAAAGCTATTCTGTGTATATAGAGTCTCCAAGAGTCTTTACGCTGAGAATTATGCTTTCCACTATATTTGGCTAAAAATATCTAACAGTTTAAAGGTAAATATGAAAACACGATGGTCAGCAATGATTCTGCTCTGATTTGCCCTCTATTGGGCACAGGAGGACAGAACAAAGGATGGGACTGCTGAATAAACATGCACATCTGCCTTGTCACTGTTAGTAATAAAATAAACAATAATTATCACTCTTGAGTGAAAAGATCATTTTCCTAGAGATTCCAGTGAGATGAAAGAGTCCTAGGTAGACATTTTTACACTCCAGAGCAATGGATTGTCCTTATCAGAAAGAAGCTCCCCACTGAGGTGCCTTAATTTGGCCAGGTTTAAAGGCAGCATTACTTGTGTTTTTCCTCACAAAAGGCAATCGTATAATTAAGTTTGCCAAACCAAGTTTTGACAAACCTTGCAGAACAGAAAGTTGCCAGGTGGAGGTGATGATCTACAAATGTAAGTGAAATGCTTGTTTTGTAGGTGGCTGACATCCCTGCTGAAAAAAACCCCAATTAAAACCACCACAGAAATTCTAATGGTTTCCACTACAAATACCATTACAAACCATCAGCTAACCAGTAAAACCATTACCATTACCATGATTGGTCCTTAATGGTATCCACTAGATATAACATGCCACCAAATAGAAGGCAAAAATGACCAGTAGAGACCCACAGCGACCATTACAGTATCCATTAAAACCAATACAACTCCCATTATAACCATTAAAACCATTACAAATTCTATGAGGACTATTGGTTTTATTTATTCAGCAAGGATTAATCTATTTCTTTAAGGATTTAACAGTTATTTATAATTGTAGACTGTCCATGGCTAAAATTAACTACAACTCTACTTCAGTTTATGTTGCTAGAGTCATGAATTCCCCCTCTCGGCATGTGTTCCCAACAGTTCCCAAAGCAGAGTGCTGCTTGCATGTAATGTTTTGTCCTTAGTTCTCTGTGTGCTTTTGTTTTAGTCCTGTCACTGTTACTCTGCTGTGTTTAACTGTTATATGTTACTCCCTAATTATTTTGTCTGTGTGAACCCTGCTGTATCTCTGTAGCTTTGTAACATTGTGCTTTTGGCAGGGAGTCATGTTTCAACGTACTTCCTGGTTTTGACCTTTACGCGTTTAGGACATCGATAATAGATTATTTAACTTGAGCTCTGTCTGCTATGGACACTAATTACAATTTTTGGAAAATCACTCAAATAAACTATACTGTATATTGTGCCTCTTACAGCATGTAACAGCTAGCATATGTGACAAATGAACAGCTGATTAATCTGATATTTACTAAACTCTGTTTGGAAGCACATGCAGACTTGGTCATTTTGGTAAGCAGCTGAAAAATAGATATCTACCCTACCCTCAAATTTTTGTTGCAAGGTTATTCATAAACAATGTTTTGAAGAAAACATATTTAATGAATGCCATTAAAAACATAATTTTATGGGTGCTTTTCACACTTTGTTTTCTGCTCGCTGGTGTAGCCTTCACAAGGTGACTTTCCACTAGTGTGAATTCCATTACACCAAGAACAGAGTCAAACACTTTATGATGTGTTCTAGATAAACTACAACCTGCAGTGGAATCAAATAAACAGCTTGAAATATCAGGGATATAGAGTTTAGTGGGCAAATAAGCTGCAGAAATGGCTCACTTTGTGGTTTTTTTTTTTTGTTGTTCCTCCCCATGAAGCAGTGGCATCAAGATCTGACTACCACCTCTCTGTCTACTAACAAACAAAAATCATTCTCACTATGAGTGTTAGCCTACAATTAACTATAAATACAGCTAGCTAATGTTAGCAATAGGATGCTGTCAAATGCTAAAAGATTTACTAACAAGTTCACACATCCAGTTTTATCACTTTGTAATTTGTAATCTGACTGATGGACAGTGGTAGCTGTGATGTTAGACTTTTATCAGAAGGTTGTGAGTTCAAATCCCAGCACTGCCAAGCTGCCACAACTGGGCACTTGAGCAAGGCATTTGATCTCATGTAAGTTGCTCTGGATAAGGCTGTCTTCCAAATTCCAACTGCTATGATTGATATCTCTACCACTGACATCACAAGTCTGATAATAAAAAAGAAGAGTTCAGTTCTTATGAATAGGTTAATGTTTGTAAATAAATGCAATTTTCGAGCTCATTACTGAACTCCTAATGGTTACTCATCCATCTGTTCACTGCAAGCTGCCTTCTAAATATTTATATGGGAGATCATTTGAAAGCAATCTCCAGGAGGCTTTTAGGAAAATGGCCACCTAAGTAGCCAGGATAAAGCCCCTGCTGCAGTGTTTTGACAGGCATTAGTATTTCCATTCTGCAGATTGTGCTTTAAACAGGCTCATCTCACCCTACTGTGCACTAACATGCCAAAGATCTCGCTGTTCAATTAATGGCACATCATGTAATTAAATATTTCCACCTCGGATTAATAGCCTTTTAATATTTGCAATTCAAACAAGGCTGTGTTTTCTTTCCTCCTGTCTCTTTATAGCACTGGAATAATGATCACGAGCGAGAATTACAACACACTTCAGCTTCAGGTTTTTTCAGGAGACAAATTAAATTGGTTTTGCAGTTACTTATAATCTCAAGTCTCATGTAAAGACACTGTCAACAACATGGCCTTCACAGAAATAATATGAGTGCAGTTATTGATTTGTTGTTTATCTTTTCTTTTTAAAAAAAATACGTTTATAAATTATTTGGCCTTCATTCCTAATCAGCCTACTCATTTTGTGCCCATGAACAAATCAGAATACATTCCAGAATACAGAATACAGTCATGTGAAAAAAATAAGTACACCCCATGGAAATTGTTGGCTTTTTTTGACATATTTGGACGAGCAAACATTTGATTATCTTTGAAACAGTGCTTATTAATGAAGTTGATTTATTTGAACAATACCACAAGGAAATTTCACTTTTTCAATAATTTATTCAACAGAAATATCAATAAATGTGTTACAGTGCATCCGGAAAGTATTCACAGAGCTTCACTTTCTCCACATTCTGTTATGTTACAGCCTTATTCCAAAATGGATTAAATTCATTATTTTCCTCAAAATTCTGCAAACAATACCCCATAATGACAACATGAAAGAAGTTTGTTTGAAATCTTTGCAAATTTATTAAAAATAAAAAACCAAAAAAAGCATTTTCTTCTGTGTAAAAAGTAAGTACACCCTTGGCCTAGTATTGCCCCTTTTAACAGAAGTATCTTCTTGTAGGTGTTTTGTATAACTGTCCACCAGGCTTCTGGAATTTCTGATCACTCTTCCATACAATATTCCTTCAGTTGCAAGATCTTTGAGGGTTTTCTTGCATGTTCTTCCTGTTTCAGATCCCTCCACAACATTTCAATGGAATTCAAATCCGGGCTTTGACTCCATAACCCTCCATTTCTTCTTTTTGAGCCGTTCCTTGGTGGATTTGCTCGTGTGCTTAGGATCATTATCCTGTTAAATGGTCCATTTTCGGTTCAACTTCAACTTTCGGACAGACGGCCTCACGTTATCTTCAAGCACTCTTTGATACGATGTAGAATTCATAGTTGAATGAATGAATGCAAGCTGTCCAGTCCCTGAGGCAGTGAAGCAACCCCAAACCATAACATTTCCACCACCGTGCTTCACAGTTGGTATGAGGTGCTTCTCCTGAAAAGCTGTCTTTGGTCTGCGGCAAACATGTCTGCTGTTACTGTGACCAAACAACTCTACCTTTGATTCATCTGTCCAGAGCACATTATTCCCGAAGGTCTGGTCTTTGCCTGTATGCTCATCAGAAAACTGTAGTCCTGCAGAGGATTTTTCCTGACACGCCTCCCATGCAGGTCAGATCTGTGCAATCTCTTTCTGATTGTAGAAGCATGCACTTTCACACCAACATTTACAAGATTTACTGCAGATCCTGTGATGAAATTCTGGGATTTTTTGAGACTTCATCAGACGGTCTGATCTTGGGCTGAATTTGCTGGGACGGTCCGTCCTGGACTAATCAGCAGTCATTTGAAATCTGCACCATTTGTAGATGATTTTCCTCACAGTGGAATGATGTATTTCAAATAATTTGGAGATCTTTTTAAATCCCTCGCCAGACTCGTAGGCATCCACAACCTTTTTTCTGAAGGCCTTAAAGAACTCTTTAGATCTTGGCATGATAACATCACACACCTCAATAGCAAAGGGAACACCAGACTCTAGATATGAGAGGGATATAAATAAGACCAGTTCCACCTGCACTCTCTAAGCAGGTTCTAATCACTGGAACCCGATCTTCAACTCCTGATTCTAATGTTATGGATTGGAACTTGTGATAAATGTAGGGGTGTGCTTATCTTTTGTGACTCATCTTACTTCAAAATTACTACAAAATGTCAATTTTATGTCATTTGATAGAGAGTTTATCACCTTTATTAATCAGCACTGTTTCAAAGAGAAAATGTTTGCATTATATGTAAAAAAAAAAAAAAAAAAAAAAAAATTTCCATGGGGTGTACTTATTTTCTCACACAACTGTAAGAGACTCGGGTAAAAGGGAAATGAGTTGCACTTAATAATGAATAGCAAGTGAATTCTAAGACTGTAGAGCAATTATTTTCCTCAGACTACATGAACAATGATTTTATATTCTCATTGCTGTAAGTGTGTGCACATTCCCAACGCCTGAACAACATCAGCTAAAATATTGATGTTTATACCACAGAGCTGTTGAATACTGGATCCTGATTGTGCTGATTAATATTCTATTAACAGCAGCTCTGATAGTAGTGCAGCTGCAAATCACAGGCTTATATTAATGTGTTTGTTCGAATATGATATCGTTCCTATAGCAACAGCTCGTTCACAGGGAATGCGCCGGAATAAACAGATTTTTATAAATTGTTGAGATGGTGGAGTTTTCAATAAGGAGATGTTTATGTAACATGTAGGGAAGGAGTCTCCAGTGTCAGAGCTTTGTAACAGTCAGAGTTAAAGCTGTAACTTTAAGGTTTCCGACATCTTCAGCAGGATAAAGGAGTTTACGCTTCTTTGGAGCTTTATTAACTTCAAGAGAGAGAGAGTGAGAGAAAAGAGAGACTGGTGATGGACTGACTGTTTATAGCGGCTATAACCCAAGTGAGAACAGGAACAAACTCACTAAACATGAAATGCAACTATAAATATACAAAAAGTATGTGTCATTCTTTATTAAATACAAACTATCATTCTTGGGAAATTTATGTGGTATAAGAAGAATAAAACACATTGGGCTGCTAAGAGTAACCCCGTTTCAACACACCACCCTGTCTCATATCAATTTATTATAACCGCACCACACATTGTGCTTTATTTCTTATGTAATAGTTCAGAAGGTCAAGTTTCCTAGATTGAAAATAGATTGAAAAACATATTTTCCTTTATAAGTATCCTGAATCTCTGGATTCTAAAATCATAAACTAGCAGGACAATAAACAGCACGTAAAACTTCTGGAAAACCTGATCAGTAGTCAGTGGTTTGGGCTCCGGGCTGATCAGAAGGTGATGGGTTCAAGCCCCAACATCACCAAGGCCATTAACCTTTTCTGCTCCAGGAGCACCACATCATGGCTGACCCTGCACTCTGACCCTGCACTCTGACCTGAGCTTTTCTAAGCTAGGATATTTACAGTAAGTGAACATTTCACTGCACTGTATTTGTGAATAAGTGACAATATGGGCTCTTTCTTTAGCTAATTCTGAGTGAAGTGTGGCCTCTGCTGGACAGATGGTGCAATCATATAGTGCTGTTAAACTGTAAAACCATGTTTAATTCCCAGCTTTAGGTTTAAGAAACCATTAAGTCACTATGTTCTCATGACAGAAAATAAATAGAAGGTATTATGAAGATAATAGGTCTCCGTTTTATGTCCAAAAGCACCATTTATCTCCCACTGAGACAATTAAAGCATATGCTACTTGTTGTTGAGATGTGCAAGTTTCTATACATAACATCATGATTAGATTTATTCCTGATTTGAAATTACATTCTTTACCTCAGCCACCATACCTGCTGTCATTTCCAGCACGTGTTGTGGTAGCGAGTCTGATTTATTTCATTTATAAAGCTGTTTCACCTCTTATCCAACTCGATCAGTTAAAACAGCAGGAAGATCCGACGGGGAATCATCACCTAAAGACGAAGCATCTTAGATAAATGGTTGAATTCTGGATTCTGAGTGCTCAGGAGGATGCTGGTTAATTTTCTATAACAGCGGCTCTGACAGCAGTGCAGCTGCACATCACAGGTTTATATTAATGCACCTGTTCTAATACGTTATCGTTCCTATAGCAACAGCTGGTTCACAGGGACGAGTACAGCAAACCATCAACATGAACGCTTGAAAATGATTTTTAAAGTGTGTGTAATCACTGATATGGTGAGGTTTTTTTTGTAAGGAGATGTTTATGTAACGTGTACAGTCTCCAGTGTCAGCGCTGTGTAACAGTCAGAGGTAATGCTGTAACTTTAAGTTTTCCCAAATCATCACAGAGTTTACACTTCTTTACTGTTTCTCTCTAACCAAAGACAACAACCTCGTGCTTTTTTCTTATTATTAATGTCGAGAGAGAGAAAATAAAGAGAGAGAGAATAAAGAGAGAGAATAAAGAGAGAGAATAAAGAGAGAGAGAATAAAGATAGAGAACAAAGAGAGAGGAAATGAAGAGAGAGAATAGAGAGAATAACGAGAGAGAATAACGAGAGGGAATAAAGAGAGAGAGAGTAAACAGAGAGAATAACGAGAGAGAATAACGAGAGGGAATAAAGAGAGAGAGAATAAAGAGAGAGAATAACGAGAGAGAATAAAGAGAGGGAATAAAGAGAGAGAATAACGAGAGGGAATAAAGAGAGAGAGAGAATAAAGAGAGAGAGAATAAAGAGAGAGAATAAAGAGAGAGAGAATAAAGAGAGAGGGAATAAAGAGAGAGAATAAAGAGAGAGAGAATAAAGAGAGAGGGAATAATGAGAGAGAATAAAGATAGAGAATGAAGAGAGGGAATAAAGAGAGAGAATAAAGAGAGAGGGAATAAAGAGAGAGAATGAAGAGAGAGAGAATAAAGAGAGAGGGAATAAAGAGAGAGAATAAAGAGAGAGGGAATAAAGAGAGAGAATGAAGAGAGAGAATAGAGAGAGAGAATAAAGAGAGAGGATAAAGAGAGAGAATAAAGAGAGACGGAATAAAGAGAGAGAATGAAGAGAGAGAGAATAAAGAGAGAGGGAATAAAGAGAGAGAATAAAGATAGAGAATGAAGAGAGGGAATAAAGATAGAGATTGAAGAGAGAGGGAATAAAGAGAGAGGGAATACAGAGAGAGAATAAAGAAGAGAATAAAGAGAGAATAAATAGAGGATGGTGAGGGAACGAGTGTTTATAGCTGCTATAATGTAAGTGAGAACAGGAACTAACTTGCTTCGCTGACGTTCTACAACATTAACTGTAACTATAAACTGATTTAAAAAGTATGAAGTGTTAATTTAGTAATAAATAAATAAAACACTCGGTGATGTTCTGTTATGGGAAAATAATCAACTTGCCTTTTATTGCTTACTTATTATGTGTCTTTACATCAAGATGGTGGATCATTTTCCTGGTTTAAAGAGATGTTACAGTGTACGAACCTTGTGTAAATCTCTTAAACCTGTGTGTGTGTGTGTGTGTGTGTGTGTGTGTGTGTGTGTGTAGGGGAACATTTTGCACAGGAGGTGTACTAATTAGATCTCTCCAAGCCGAGCGCAACGTGCAGCTTCATATTTCCTTCAGTTACGAGTCCCTCTGGACGGTGTGTGTGGGCGAGATGTGAGGAATAACATTAATCTCAAAAGCCTCAGAGGAAGGGTTACATGAGAAACTACTCGAGCAAAATAACACCAAAACACAACACACAACTTCATGTAATAATCATTCGTTTGTTAAATATGATATTAACCCTTCACTTCCTGTGTTATTATTCAGTTACTTATCTAAAAGCATATTATTCCCTAATGTATATGACTTCACTAACTGGATATTCTATGAATTATTCAGTAACTACAGTACAGTCAGATTAATAGTAACACTGTGTACTTATACCTGTTAGGAATGAAAGTCTGGACTCAGTGATGGCTCTGACAACTCTACAGTTTAAGCGTTTCTATTAAGTCATGGGAACAGACACAATTCAGGAGGTTTCTGTGAATGTATTCATACATGTAAAGAAGTTTAACCTTACTGGAAGAGCAGAAAGTACTTTATTCAATTAAATTTGATTTGTATAGCGCTTTTAACAACGAACATTGTCTCAAAGCAGCTTTACAGAAACATATCAACACAGGATGGAGATTTTAAGAGTGTGAATTTATCCCTATTGAGCGAGCCGGTGGAGACGGTGGTGAGGAAAAATCTCCCTGAGATGTTCAGAGGAAGAAACCTTGAGAGGAACCAGACTCAGAAGGAAACCCGTCCTCATCTGGGGAACGACGGATAGTGTGAAAGTAAAAGAAAGTTCATTATGGTTTATGGTATATGAAATCTGTTTGTTGAACTAGTCCACTGTTCACTAAAGGAGACCACAGCGAGAATGTCCATGTGGAATTGAGGTCCAAAACCATTTCCATGGTACTTCAAGCGGTACCATCCTCAGCAATCTCCAGGCTGCACTGCTTGGGGTCGTCCTCAGTGGCAGAACGTAGCCTCCAGATGATGAGAGCTCCATCCAGAGGTAGGGCATCAAGATGGATCAGGCAGGTCTGGAGAGCAGAATGGGTCAGGATCACTGGCATCTCCATAAAATCATGTGTGGCTCGATATTCTTAAGGTATCATTCAAGTGTAAGAAAAAACATCCTGACTCCGTACTATTTTTTTCTTATTTCTGTTTGCAATTCAATTCAATTCAATTCAATTCAATTTTATTTGTATAGCGCTTTTTACAATAGACATTGTCTCAAAGCAGCTTTACAGAAATATCAACATGGTATACAGATATTAAAGGTGCGAATTTATCCCAACTGAGCAAGCCACTGAGTGGCGACGGTGGCGAGGAAAAACTCCCTAAGATGTTTTAAGAGGAAGAAACCTTGAGAGGAACCCGACTCAGAAGGGAACCCATCCTCATCTGGGTAACAACAGATAGTGTGAAAAAGTTCATTATGGATTTATATGAAGTCTGTATGGCCTTAGGAGCAGCCGTAGTCCCAGCAGTCTGGAATTGGAGAAGATTTGAGCTCCATCCAGAGGCAGAAAGGATCTGGATCTCTAGTATCTCCATAAATTCATGTGGGGCTCGGCGAAAGGAGAGAGGGAGAAAAAAGATTATTATGACTGCGAAGTAGTAGAACAGAATCTAGTCAGGGTAGGCTTGAGTAAACAAATACGTTTTAAGCCTAGACTTAAACACTGAGACTGTGTCTGAGTCCCGAACACTAATAGGAAGACTGTTCCATAACTGTGGGGCTCTATAAGAGAAAGCTCTTCCCCCTGCTGTAGCCTTCACTATTCGAGGTACCGTCAAATAGCCTGCATCTTTTGATCTAAGTAGGCGTGGCGGATCATAGAAAACCAAAAGGTCGCTTAGATATTGTGGCGCGAGACCATTTAGTGCTTTATAGGTTAATAAAAGTATTTTATAGTTAATGCGAGATTTTACTGGGAGCCAATGCAGTATTGATAATATCGGTGTGATATGGTCGTACCTTCTAGTTCTAGTTAGGACTCTAGCAGCTGCATTCTGGACTAACTGGAGCTTGTTTATATTCCTACTGGAACATCCAGACAGTAAGGCATTACAGTAATACAGGAATCTGCAATTCCCAGACATCGATACTAAATCATATTTTCTTTTACCCAAGTACCACTTCAATCTGTGATGTTTCAGTGCATTTAATTTGATTTATTAGTTAAGTGATAAACGGTGTGATTTGCAGCTGCGCTACTGTCAGATCTGCTGTTATAGAAATGAATTGTTATTAACTGTATTTTGTATTTGTAACTGTAATTGTGTTTGGACCGAGCAGAATCCAGAACTTATAAAGAACTGTGTCTGATTTACTGAACAGAATGGTCTGAATGTAAATAGGTCAGACTAATACTTTCCTCTGAAGTTAGAAGGACGTTATCGGTTATATCAGTGCAAACTGTTAATATGTTCTCAGATATAAACATGTCTACAATCCTCTCACTGGCTCTTATTTATCAACCTTGTAGTAAAGTTTTCGTGGCCAAATTAAACTAATGTCACTGACAATTCTCCACCACGCCAGCAGAGGGCAACCTCTCTCGAGTACTAAAAACACTTACTCATCTAATCCTTCCATTTCCTGTCTGTATTTTATATAAAGCACATAGATATGCAGTAAAAATGTGAAATCTTGCCAATAGTTAACGTTCATGTAAGTTCTGTGCTTTTTGTTCTTGCTGCCTTTTCAGTGAGTTGTCTAGTTTCCTGATCTCCCACCGAGGGTTAGGGTTAGGGTTATAACCCTAGGGTTATAAGTTTATATACTGATTTCTGCCTGTGACCTTCAGCTTGCCTTCTAATTACATTATTGTTCACTGCTTCACCTGTGTATGACCTGGAGCTGTTTTTTGACTGAACTCTTAAGAATCTCGATTGTGTCTGTTAATAAATTCCTCACTATTTCTCTGGCTCTCCATCACTACCACAAAGTTCCTGACGGAGTTACACAAGTTCAGCTGATTTTCTTCATATTGTCATGCACACGATGATAAACGACTCTCAGACGTAGATTACCAAGTGTGTTCAAAGCTCATAGCTAACTGGACTTTCACAAACTCCAAAGTTCTTTGCAAATTTTAGCAGTGCTGGCTCAGTGGTTAAAGGCTCTAAGTTACTGAGCAGAAGGTCAGGAGTTCAAGCCCCAGCACTGCCAAGCTATTGCTGGTGGGCCCTTGAGCAAGGCCCTTAACCCTTAACTGCTCAGTTGTATAAATGAGATAGATGCTGGATAAGGGTGTCTGCCGGAAATGTAAAACTTAAGATTGAATCTGTTTGTATCTAGCGTGATGAATGAGGCTCACTTCTCTGTAAAGTTTCCAGAACATTCTTCTAATGAAGAAAAGCTTTTGTTTCAGAGATGTTCCCTTGTTGAAGTGTTAAGACTTTTTAGTTTTCTCTCCAGTAAAACTCTGACTCCACTGATTCCACTTTTTTTGACGGAACACCTCAGACCCTTATTAATATTCTGTACTTTTTTCTCCCCTGCTTGTAAACACGGTGGTTAAAACAAAAGGCTTCACCGATTTAAAGACTAGATCACGTTTCAGCCTCTTCATCAGCACTCGGATTGTTTCCCAGATCAGTGCAGAGACCGATCCGCGGTGTTTCTACGTATTGATCATTCAAGCGAAAGCTTTATTACACTTCATAATGAAATGTAGTCAGGCTGCTCAGACACGCTGCTGCCTCAGTGTGACTGGAAACTAATATTAAAGATAAAAATCATCCAGGCGAGATAAGACAGACCTTTTCTGTGAAGATGATGGCATGCTTTTGGCATAGTAATGAGATCTGAGATGAAAAGAAAAAGAAGAGTCAGTTCCTCATTTTCTTTCTTTCTTGGTGACCTGCCCTAATAACGTTAAGCCCGAAACCGTTATTTATTTATGTATGTAAGTATGTATTTATTTATTTATTTTTGCCCTCACAAATGCAGATTGTTGAAAGTGCTGTCCAGGACCGGGTTAAATATTTCCGTTTTTCATGCTTTAACGTGGATGTTGGAAACCTGGGGATTTCTGAACACATTCGAAGCCTGATCTACAGTAATGTGATTGGTCCCTGATTGTCACATGATCTCAGCTCCAACACATCCTAAATGGAGGACATTCTCCAAACTCCTGGTGAAAATCCAGATTAATTAATCAGCTTGATTTCAAATGAATATGAAATCCATTGCTTTTTCTCGTTCAGTTTCCATTTACTATAAATCACTCTACATTTTTGGTCAAATGTATACATTGAAAGTGAATGAGTCATCATTAGTTTGTAGAATGCACAGTAGGAAAAAAACAGTAAGTGACAGAATTGCTGCAGTAAAAGCTTTAAAAATCCAACATGCATGACATTTGGCTCCAAATGTGTAATAAAAAAAAAAACATAAATAAATAGATAAATAAATAAATAATAAACAATTACAGTTAAAGGAAAAAAAAGGCGCAGAAGGGAAAAAAAACACAAAGATGCACAATCCTTTTCTAACGAATACGATCTTCAGCATTTGGCGAAATGTTGTCTCTCGCTGCGCAACTTGAATAGAAATGCTTGGCATGCCGTATCCACCCCCAGTCTTCAGCTGAGACGTCTCTGCAGCCAGCATCCATTGCATCCAGGAGGGACATTTTGTTCATGTGGCCGATGATCATACACTTTCCACCTCCAGGCAGAAAATAATTCCTCAAGGCGGTAGAAGAAAGGCGAGTGGAGGGAGGATAAAGGGAAACCATTCTTGAATGGGCTGCAAACCAGTGTGTGATTGCATGTGAATGGTGGAATGCTACATTGTCCCATGCAATCACAAATGTCCTTATGTTTCCTCTTACCTGTTCCATTTCTGTTTCTGGCACCAGTTGTTGGTGGAGGTCATCTAAAAACAAAAGAAGGTGCTCCTCAGTGTTGTATGGACCAATGTGGCATTTCTGCAAGACCGAACCAGCACTCGCGATTGCAGCACACATTGCGATTTTTGCTCCAGTCTGACCTGGCACATCAACAGTGGCCCTTTTCCCCAATGACGTTTCTTCTCCGCCAGGTTATAGTCTGCCTCATCTACATAAACGTTTTCATGGGGTTTGATTAGCCTCCAACTGCATGATGCTCTGACAGAAATCAAACACAGTATGTGTAAATGCTTTTCAGTATGTCCCACTGTATGTACTGTAACCCATGTTTACATGTAGAGTAGCATAGCGTAAAACTAACTATAGAACAAGATATATTGGATAGACGCCATACCTGGACGTATTGGTGGCAGAGTTCCTAGACCCGCTTAATGTTCTCTTCAAAAGGAACAGTTTCATTCGAACTCTGTGTTTGATCAGAGTCCAAGCAATGGTAGCCAGGTTGTCCTATACAATTCTGATCTGAATTTCTCTCAGTTTTATTGCTTTGTCAGCAATGGCCATTCCAATAATGGCATGCTCTTGGTCTTCACTGAGGTGCTTTCCTCCTCCTCCAGAGGGAGGAAGATGTTGCGTCCTTTAGAGGAACAAATATACAACATATGTATTTGCATTGGGACAGGTGGCGTACAGTTACTGTGGTACATAGCAACAGTAATAACAGAAGAAGGCCATGTGAAATGCATTACTTACCTGTTGGTTTGTTGAAAATTCCAGATAATGGAATTAGGAGGGACTTATTCACCAGCCTCTCTCAGTGATAGACCATGGTTTATCTCATGGACTATGATGGTGGCTCTTATTTCATCAGTGAAAACAACTCCTCTGAACACCACCATACATTCTTACTCCTCTCACCCTACCTCTCCTTCTCCCTTGTGATGATCCAATCACTCCTCTCCCTGATCCAACTACTCTTCCAGGTCCATCTACTCCCCTCTCTTGTTCAAACATTGTTTTTTTTTTCTCTCTCTGCTCCTCTGTGTTCTTCTGTATCCACATTAAACAAAACCAATCCAAAGAGTCCCGTTTTTACTGTGTACAGGGGTGCTTGAAAGTTTGTGAACCCTTTAGAATGTTCTATATATCTGCATAAATATGACCTTAAACAGTATCAGACCTTCACACAAGTCCTAAAAGTAGATCAAGAGAACCCAATTAAACAAATGAGACAAACATATTATACTTTGTCATTTATTTATTGAGGAAAATGATCCAGTATTACATATGTGAAATTAGAGTCAGGTGTTTTCAGTCAGTGGGATGATGATCAGGTGTGAGTGAGTGAGCGTCCTGTTTTATTTAAAGAACCGGGATCTATCAGAGTCTGATCTGCACAACACATTTGTGGAAGTGTATCATGGCACGAACAAAGGAGATTTCTGAGGACCTCAGAAAAAGAGTTGTTGAAGCTCATGAGGCTGGAAAAGGTTATAAAACATCTCTAAAGAGTTTGGACTCCACCAATCCACAGTCAGACAGATTGTGTTCAAATGGATTGTGTGCAAATTGCCCACCTGCAGTTTACTAAAGATCATGTGGATAAGCGTGATTCCAGCATAAGAACCTTAGCCCATCTGTGAAACATGGTGGTGGTGGGCCTGTTTTGCTGCATCTGGGCTAGGACGAGGAAAAATAATGCATGAATTTGGTATAGGGTAGGCTTGTATGTAACGAAAATTTAAGCATTTTAAAAATATGTTAATTGACTGCATATTCTGTGAAAACAACATGAATTGTGTTAATGGTATGGTCCACAACAGAAAGATGTTTTGCTACTTGTCGTTAGAGTTGTGAAAATGTGACTAGAGATTGGACAAAAGGATGTTAGCAATTAAAAAAAAAAAAATTAAATTGTGTGCTAGAAATAAATGCTTGAAATAAGCAAAACGACCTGTGAATAGAATAAGACAAGCTTGAAATGAGTAAAAAATATGTAGAATAGGCTTTTTGCTTAGGAAAAATCTAATAGAGAGAAATATTAGTTGAATTTTCCTGTATTCACGATATTTTTACTTGCTAAGATATAAGTAAAATATCTTTGCCATGTGGATGCCAAAAAATGAATAAATCAGTTTTAAGCGTGTGATGTGATCAATGAATAAAAATGAAAAAAGTATCATTATAACTGAAGTTATAGCCACTGGGCCTTAGTCAGTTACTGTTGACGTAAACCATGATGGGACTTGATAATCAGTGAAGTATATTCGAGAGAACAGACACCTGATGATGCCTTCCTGCTAATTAGACACCTAACATCCTGTCCTGTAGCAAGAAAATATGAGTTTGTAACTGAAGAACTAATTTATGTCAAAAATTGTATTGTTTATCATATATTGTTTATCTTTGTTTGCCTTAGTCTTATTGCCATTTTAATTATTGTATGAAATAAAGTTTAGTATTCGTTCATTCATTTCTACCCTCCTAGTCCTGCATGATGAATCCCCACTAGATGGCAGTATATATATATATATATATATATATATATATATATATATATATATATATATATATATATATATATATAAAATAATGTCACACCTTATAATAACACACCATATAAAAGTGACATTACTTTAGCCCAAGTGTGTCACATGACCACAGAGGCCTCGTTATCTCTCAGTGTGATCCAGGGGTCAATATCAGGTCCTGACAAGTTTCCTGAATATATATTCTCTCTCTCTCTCTCTCTCTCTCTCTCTCTCTCTCTCTCTGCATTGCTATTAATGTAATACAGACTGTAGGAAGGGACAAAGGTCAGATTTTAAAAAGGGTTTAATATATTCTAATAATAATAATAATAATAATAATAACAACAATAATAATAATCAGGTTGACAGGATACATATAAAATAATTACATTGATAATATATGTGGATGTAGGAGTTGATAGCATATAGAAATACAGTAAACATCTCAAATATGTAGACCTCTAGTCCATAGAATACATAGCATTGTGGGCAAAAGTTTGTACACCCTTAAGACAAAATAAAGACAGAAATGTTATTTACAGCAACTACATATTTGTTTTGTTTGGGTTCACAGACGTGAACCGGTATATGTGTAAAAAATTATATGATTTTGAACATTTGCATCCTTTCTGAATATGATGAACATAAACATAAACATATTGTGATGGCAAATATTTTCATTAACGCACAGACTCTTTTTGCCCTGATCCTGATCTTCAGTCACTTCTTCAAAGAAGCGAGAACAGAGAGGCTGGTGAGGGAATGACAGTAAGTGAGAAAAGGAACTTCTAATACATAACGGTTAAGGCTCTGGGTTACTGGTCAGAAGGTCTGTGGTTGAAGCCCTAGCACCACCAAGCTGCCACTATTGGGCCCTTAACCCTCTCTGCTCCAGGGGGCGCTGTATCATGGCTGACCCTGCGCTCTGACCCCAACTTCCTGACATGCTGGGATAAGTGAAGAAAAGAATTTCACTGTGCTGTAATGTATATGTGACCAATAAAGGCTTCTACTTCTTCTTCTTCTTTATCACACCACCAGTGGAGTTAGTGATGTATGATGGAGTCTTGCTAGGGAAATTAAATCTGGCAAATAATTATGATTTTAAAAACAAAAGCATGTAACAGTTTCTGAATAAATTCCTGAAGTATCAGAATGAGTGCAATACAAATGAACATAGATTTGTTTAAGTGTGCTTATTATATGCCTGATTAATATATATATATATATATATATATATATATATATATATATATATATATATATCCATATCCTGAGTTGTTTTTTTGTTGTTTTTTTTTAAACCTGGTTGAGAATTGCGGACATTGTTTCCGTAATTACGCTTTTCCAATTCCGACAAGCAGAGCCACCAGGAATGCCAGGTTTCCCACGAAGAACAACAACAGCAGAAGCAGGCCTGTACCCACCTAATACATTAGAATAAAATAAAGCAAAAACATTTCATATGGAGTGAAAACCTCTTTAAAATATAGGTAGACAGAAGTAAAACAATTTCACACACTCACCCCATTAACATCCTCCATATCTGAGGGAGAAAAACACTGTTGATGAGCAATTCATTTATAAAGCAAAACACAATGTCCACAGCGTCGCCTTTTAAATGAATGAAAGCTTATAAACACTACATTTCGGTGGGAAACCCCTTTTTAACCATCGTGATCATTTTCTGAAGAAAGAAAAACAGAGAGTGAAAGAAATCACTCTAATCGGTCTAATCATTTCAGCCTCTGCTTTATTCACTTTCTCCATTTGGTTTCTCTTTACAACTGCCTAATTTTTCTACATAACCCTGAGTTAATTCATTTTCATTTTAATAAAATAAATAAATAATGTTAAATAAATGTAGAAAAATCCTAATTCATGTGATTACTATTTTATGGATACAGGGTTTTGCATGTTATATACAGGGTTATTTACACACTCGAGTTAAAGTAGTGAGAGACAAAATTACTGTTTACTAAGCTATAAAATAAAAACATTTACTGCACACTGACTTTAGGACTTTTGGGAGCTTTTACCTTTTTGGCTGTATTTGTGGTAAAAATCTTGGCAGAGGAAGAGAACTGCTTCCCAGGCCACGAATCCACCCATCAGCTTCGGCATCCACTGAGATTCTGAGCTATCGACCAGCAGCAGGCCGGTGAAGATCGCAGCCACTGACCATGAGATGGAGGACCATATTTACTTCAAGTTATATATATATATATATATATATATATATATATATATATATATATATATATATATATATATATATATATATCTCACATTTAGGTTAGTGTGGAGAAAAACTAAGAACGAAAAGAACATTCTCACCTGCTAACCCTTTAATGGCTAATGCATTTATAGCATGAGCCCAGTTAAAGATAAACCTCCTGCAGAGAAAAAATAACAGAGCGGCATGTCAGTTATGTTTCTTTCCTTCTTTCTTTCTCTCTCGCTCTCTCTCTCTCTCTCTCACCTCTCTTCCTGTGGTGAGCAGCGGAACATGGCACCGATTGGCTGAGCAAAGCTGAGGATCATCACCAAACAGCCCAGGACTGGATGAGCTCCCTAGACACACACACACATACACCCATTATTGTGTTATTAGTATAAACAAATTATTTAATATATTGTATATGTAATATATAGTGTGTAATACATTATGTGTAGTTTGTAATATATAGTGTGTAGTGTTTAATATACAGTGTGTAGTTTGTAATATATAGTGTGTAGTTTGTAATATACAGTGTGTAGTGTGTAATATATAGTGTATAATATATAGTGTGTAGCGTGTAGTGTATAATATATAGTGTGTAGTGTATAATATATAGTGTGTAGTGTATAATATATAGTGTGTAATGTAATATATAGTGTGTAGTGTATAATATAGTGTGTAGTGTAATATATAGAGTGTAGTGTATAATATATAGTGTGTAGTGTATAATATATAGTGTGTAATGTAATATATAGTGTGTAGTGTAATATATAGTGTAGTGTATAATATATAGTGTGTAGTGTATAATATATAGTGTGTAATGTACAATATATAGTGTGTAGTGTAATATATAGTGTAGTGTATAATATATAGTGTGTAATGTACAATATATAGTGTGTAGTGTAATATATAGTGTGTAGTGTATAATATATAGTGTGTAATGTACAATATATAGAGTGTCGTGTACAATATATAGTGTGTAGTGTAATATATAGTGTGTAGTGTATAATATATAGTGTGTAATGTACAATATATAGAGTGTAGTGTATAATATATAGTGTGTAGCGTGTAGTGTTTACCCCACTCCAGTCTTTTTCATATGAAAATATCAGGATAAAGGCAATGATGGTTGCCACAACTGAGAGAAACATCAGCGACACATGAGCCTGAGAAACACACACACCCACACACACACACACACACACAATTCAGCTTTCAGTTAAAGTACAGTAAGGACATGGCGTTTAGTATGTGAGTGTCAGATGAAGACCTTCTGACCAGTGAGAATGCGGAGCTGAGGTGGAATTACTGTTCACTGAGACTCACAGGATGAGCTCTCACTTCCTCTATCTCACCTCAATCTGTGTTCTGGTTCTTAGTGGCTCTGTGGCCTTTTTGTGGCTTGTAGCTGTAAATATTACAGAACTCTTGGACAGAAACCCAAAAACCTACCACAAACCAGAAGTCTTTCCCGCAGAACCTCTGTCCCGGAGCAGCTCTCTTTAGGAAGCGTGCAATGAGCATTCCCATACTGCCCGTGGTCATCCACGCAATCAGCATCAGACAGCCTGCAGCCCAAATAACATCACACACACACACACACACACACACCATCACACACACCATCACACACTCATTCACACTCACACTTCACTCTTTTATTTCCTTTCATTTTAACACAATCCACTTCTCTTTTATCTTATATAATTTTCAGGCTATCCTTTTTTCTTTTATTTTAGTAAAAACTTATCATTTTTTCCTTTTTTTAATTTTATTTTCATGTTTATTTTCTTCTCTTAATTTCTTTTTATTTTAAGACATTTTTATTTTTGTTTGTTGCTCTTATTTTGTGACTATCCACTGTTTTTTTTTGTTTTGTTTTTTGTTCTGACAATTTCTATTGTTAGGTCAAGCCACACACTCCATTTCCCAGACTGCACTGCAGCCTACAAACATGGCCACCATGGACTACAATTCTGGAGAGCAACCACTCTCACCTTCATTTTAATCACACATGCCTGTATCCAATTCTCAGCACTATCACAGCCACAGTTTAAATGCACTTTCAGTCCCCTCACACGTTGAGAAGTATACGCTCCATTCCTTGTGTTTGTGAGAGAGACTAAGCCAGTTTATCTCTCTGCTCATGGTTCTGTTACTGACCTCCTCTTGCCTTGTGATTTCTGTGATTGTCCTGCCTTTGATATCTTGTTTGTTCATCGCCAGATCATTTGCCCGTTTCTTGATTCAGATTTTTTCCTACATTTTGGATTTGTCTGCCTGGATCTTAATAAACATCTCTACCTGCATGTGCATCTGTCTGCCTGTTCCCTCATGTAATATTTATTTTATTGTTGTTATACTTGATTTATTTCGAGACTTTCCTTTCATTATTGGTTTCTATTTTTTTCTATTTTAATTTTTCTTTCAAGATATTTTCTCTAACTATTAGTCCTTTTTTTTTTTTTTTTAACAAATGATCACTTAGACCTGTTGAATGTGGCATTAATGTGAAGTGGACAATTCAATCAAATATCAGTTTCAGACACAAATCTATACATTAGTTTTTATATTAAAATGGTCTCGTGAGCACCAAGGACACACCCACCCATCCCAACAGAGCAGAGGCAAGAAGAGCAGAAGAGTGGTCACCAGAGGCAATTGCATGGCAAAGAGTGGATGCGGACCTTAGTGGAAGACTGGAGAAAACACTGCGAGGGGTGTGGAGGCTTGGTTCAACCTGTTTGGAGAAATTCCCTACTAGGAGTGTAAAGCGAGTTTTGGCAAAATTACCACCAACAAAACCACTGCATCAAGAAAAAAAAGGTAAGTGAGTGAGGGATCTAGCAACTGGTCCAACAGCTATAACGATTCCAAAATAATGGTAAATGGTCTGCACTTATATAGCACTTTTTTAACAGTTCCAAAGCACTTTACACTGTGTCTCATTCACCCTTTCACACACCAATGGTAGCAGAGTTGCCATGCAAGGTGCTAGCTTGCCATCATGAGAAACTTGGGGTTCAGTGTCTTGCCCAAGGACACTTTTGGCATGTGGAGTCACGTGGGCCAGGAATCAAACCGCCAACCCTACGAGTAGTGGACAACCCGCTTTACCACCTGATCCACAGCCACCCAAAGAACTGGGGGAAGGCAACACTGGGTGAGAAAGAAGGTTTCAAAGCACTGTTGAAGGATGTCAAGCAGAGGGCTGAGTGCACTCGAAGGTGCAGGAAGAGGAAGGAGAAGGAATAAGCCAACTTCTACAAGAATCCCTTCATGCCAGGCAGTTGTTGGAGAAAGCAGAGTGGGAAGCTAGAAATGACCAGGGAGGAGCTGGAAGAATATATCAGAATCCAGTACAGCAACCCAGCAATGAATGAGCCAGTAGGTTCGCTCATTCAGCCCTCCCCATGTCCCAGTTTAACATCTTGCCCCCCATGCTCAGCAAAGTCATCAGCTAAATGCCCAAATGGGATACCCTACAAACTCTATAAGAACTACCCTGCAGTGCTGAAGTTGTTGTGGACCCTCATGCAAGCTGCCTAGAAAAAGCAATGCATCCCATCAAAGTGGTGAAGAGCAGTGGTGGTATTCATCCCCAAGGAAAAGGACTCAAAAGTGATCAGCCTGTTCAGATGACCCTGCAGCTGACCTATGCCATATGGAACCAGTGGCACTGAGCATGCATGAACGATACCAGTGGCACTGAGCATGCATGAACGATACCAGTGGGGCTTGCTACTGGGGAGGCCTGTATGGTTTTGGTTGCATTAGGCATGGTGGCAAGGCTGGAGGAAGAGCTGTAATCCTATGGGCACCAGAGGAGGTGCGGCAAGCAGTAATGCCATAGCAGGTGAACATCTACCTGTGTAATCAATATGCAGAAAAATAAACACATCCTCCTCACCTGTTGAGGTTTGAACTAATTTCTCATGAGGGCTTTAATAAATGTATTTTTCATAAATGTAATTAAACTTGTGTCTTCTGAATGATTGAAATGTACGTGTCAAGATGCTTTACAAACACATGATAAAATACGTTACTAAGAAAGATAACATCGGTTTGTAAATGTTGAATCTGAATTCGTCTATCAACTTTTTCAGACCCTTTATTCAGCGGTCATTTTTAATTTCCTTTTCATTTAGAGACTTATCGCTTTTGTTCATTTATTTTTGAAAATTTTTACATTTCCATTTTTTTTTATCTGAAACTTGTATTTCCTTTTTTCTTTTTTATTTCTGTTTTTAGACATTCTTTTTTTTTTCTTTTTATATTGAAACTTTGTTCCTTTTTTATTTTAAGACTTCCTGTTTTATTTCTTTTCTGAAACATTCTTATGGTTAGGATGTTCACTTTATTAAATGTTTTGATGTTGAGACTTTTTTCTTTTAATATCTTTTTTTTCATTTTGAGACATTCTGTATTTATTCATTCATTCATTCATTCATTCATTCATTCATTTATTTATTTATTTGGGGGGGAGGTTGTATGTTGAGATTCTCCATCATTATTTTTTGTTTTATTTATTTTATCTTTTTTATTATTTATTTTTATTTCTTCCTTTTCATGTTTTATGCTTGTTTCCTTTTTAGGCTTTGCTTGCCTTTTTTATTTTGAGAGTGCATTACACACACACAGTGCATTAGTTATTATGATGAAATGATAAGTGTGTGTGTGTGTGTGTGCACTCTAATGGTTGCAGATGAAACAAAGAAATAAATCAACACTTACCGTGAGCTTTAATGATGGAAGGTAGCCCTGATGCAGTTCCCAGTGTCTGAGTTTTGGTGATGTCCACCTTAGCGCTGCTAATTAAGGGTGTGGTGGTGTGCATCGCGATCAAACCTGTCAGAACACATAATTCAAACTTTATCTACACTCAAGATCACACAGTTTACAAAAAAGTACTCTTGTTCACACACATTTATTTCCAGTACATTGTTACTCTGATATTGTTTTTTTTTTTTTATACAGCAGAGCATGTGTACAAGAACAAGAGCGAAAGCATCAAAGTGTCTTTGGAAGAGAAACTGATAAACAGTAAATAGACTAAGCACACATCATGCCTCTGTTATTATTCTGGATACGAATGAGTTTATTCTCAGGAGGGTTGGTGTGGTATTTATGAAATTCGGGTTAGTTTGTAAAATCATTTCTCTCCTGAGTTTCTGTAAATTTCTGTATAAGGAGACTCTTGACTGATCATATATATATATGAACTTTGACTGATCGGCTTCGACTTGTACAATAGTCTATGAGTTCCTGTGAGTTTACACAGATCCACAGTGATACACGGATCACGCTGTCAAGTTTAAGTTTAAACCACTAAATTAATCTTAGCTGTTCAATCAGGACAAAAGTAATGGCGCCCTATAACAGGAGGAGGAGTTTGTGTGTGTCTATCTTAGCTGATGTTAGCTGCAGTGGCTGAGCTGCTTTACTGGAAGATTTAGCGCACGCCGTGCTTATAGTGTGCTCTTTGACCATTTAGTTGTCATTTTGTTATTTTCAGCGCTCCGTGAGCTTGGCCTTTTATGAAGGCATAGCTAAATGCTGTGTGCCTTGTGAATAAAGATTGGCATTTATCAACATGCACAGGTGAGAATGAAGAAAATCAGTGAAACTTTTGTGAAGTTTTTTGTTCGGTTTGGCCACAAAAGCATTTGATAAAGGTTCACTGTTAGAGACAGAATAGAAATACACTATATGGCCAAAAGTATGTGGGCACCTGATCATCAAGCACACCATGTGTGCTTCCAACTTTCTGGCAACAGTTTGGGGAGGAACCACATATGAGTACAATGGTCAGGTGTCCACATACTTTTGGCCATGTAGTGTAACGCAACAGGATGAACAGTTTTGTTTGTGTGTTCTGTGTGATTTGAATAAAATCTCGAACAGCTTTTCTAGTTCAAGATCAAACTCGAAACACTTGGCTAAAATTGAGGATTCCATGAGTGTGTTCCTGTGTGTTTGTGTTTTCTGCCTACACTAAGACCCTGTGCTTTAAAGCTTAGCCCTAATGGTTTCATAAACACAATGCAGGTACAAAACGAAATAGTGTTTATTAGGATCATTTTAACTGCTGCATTCAGTAGCTGGTACATTCAGTACCTACATACAGTACATACAGTAGCTGGTTGGGGCGGCTGTGTCTGAGGTGGTAGAGTGAGTTGTCCACTACTCATAGGGTTGGAGGTTCGATTCCCGGCCCACGTGACTCCACATACCGAAGTGTCTTTGGGCAAGACACTGAACCCCAAGTTGCTCCCGATAGCAAGTTAGCGCCTTGCATGGCAGCTCTGCTACCACTGATGTGTGTGTGTGTGTGTGTGTGTGTGTGTGTGTGTGTGTGTGTGAATGGGTGAATCAGACACAGTGTAAAGCACTTTGGATAAAAGCGCTATATAAGTGCAGACTATTTACCATTTACATTCATTTGTGACCAGTCATCAATGCTTATAGCAACATGTATATGAATGTTCAGTCAAAGTCTCAGTGGAATTACACACACACACACACACACACACACACACATGCCTGCATGATCACAATGATAAACAATACTCTGATGTCTCGAAACTGTGTGAAATTATAATTATTATGGGATAAACACTGTGGCTGAGCTCAGACATGGGTTGTTGTTTTTTTCCCATACGAGTCTGCAGAAAATCTACACATAAACATGCGATAGTATTTCACTATCTCTGAGTTGTTGTAAGTCTATTTCTTATTGAATTTTATTGAATTCTAATTACAATCCATCAAAACACGTAACAACATCGAGTCCGTATAAATGAGATGTTTCAGAGGAGAAAAAAACGAATCATGTGAGATGTGTTTAAGTATGCCACAGAAATACAGGGTGTTTATGGAATTTGTATTTGATGTTAGATTTATAATGCAGACTGTTATTCAGAGTTTTATTTCTCCCTTAACATATCGCTTTCTTTTCTTTTCTTTTTTTCCTTTACACTGCTGGAAAAAAAAAAAAAAAACAATAGAAACCTTCATACTTGGTTTTAATGGAAATTGTGATGGTCCCTGTGGGTCTCTACTGGTAATTTATTGCCTTCTATTGGTGCCATGTTATGTCTAGTGGATACCATTAAGGACTATAATGGTAATGGTTTTAATGCTTA
Source organism: Ictalurus furcatus (assembly GCF_023375685.1). Taxonomy (NCBI): domain Eukaryota; kingdom Metazoa; phylum Chordata; class Actinopteri; order Siluriformes; family Ictaluridae; genus Ictalurus; species Ictalurus furcatus. Next base: position 37,561,073 of record NC_071255.1, read on the forward strand.
GTTGATGGTTTGTAATGGTATTTGTCATGGAAAATACACAAGAGGTAAATAAATAATTAAATAAATCCATGATTTTGTGATTTTTCTTAATGTCTATTTTTATTCAGTCTTTAAGTGTTTCAGTACAAACCCTTATTTTAAAATCTTATTCTGTTCTGAGGAAACTGGAACTGTGGTGTGTGCGTGTGTGTGTGTGTGTGTGTGTGTGTCTACCGTTGTTGGTGGCACCGTTGGCGATGAAGATGTAGTAGCTGTTGGAGGGTGTGGAGCTCCTCGTGGTGCTGATGGTGTTCCTGGATGTGAAGGAGCAGCTGATCACTCCATTATTCTCTGATGTACTAAGCACCGTCACATTCCCCTTTGACACACACGCACACATACACATATATACAGAAAAAATTTATGTATCAGTGTGTGTGTGTGTGTTTGTTGATATGTACCAGAGTGATGGTGGTTGGTGTTGTAGGTCCTGTTGAGAATGCGTGCTGTAACTGGATCACACCATTTTTGTCCTTCCCGCATATGTAGATGTCGTCATTACCCTGCGACACACACACACACACACACACACACACACACACACTCTCTCAGTGACTTTGTCATCATGGCAGAACTCATGTGAATGCAGTTAGGGGTCAATGCTAAGTATAATTACAGTGTAATTTTTATTAAAATTTTAATTATATATATATATATATATATATATATATATATATATATATATATATGTGTGTGTGTGTGTGTGTGTGTGTGTGTGTGTGTGTAATTTCTTGGTAATGTATCAACACTTCTGAGGTAAATGTTTATGCTCCAGATGTTTCTGTGTGATTTCCATGTCTGTGTCTTTACATTGTCTGTATTAAGAGTATATTAAGAGATATTGTTGAGCTCTAACCAACTTTACTCAGTCTGGGTTTGTTGATCTTTTGGTTAATTTTTTTTTTTTTTTTTTTTTTTTTTTTTTTTTAAACAGGGTATTTTATAATACTTTTATAAATACCAAAACATTATTGCATTATGTCTGAAATGTAAAATAATGTTCAGTTCAATGATAAATCCGTACCATCGATTTGTCGTCTGAGAAGCCGATGGAGACATAGCCGGCTGCACGGCCAGAGATCTCGAACGTGAACTCTGACCCTGAGGGCAAGGGCGTGGCAGACATGAAGTAGCAGTTAGAGTTGGTGGAAGGATCGCAGTCACTCGGCTGGCTTACACATGTCTTACTGCTCCCGCAGCCTGCGCTGGAGATGCTGGAGGAGGTGGAGTTGGTGTACCCAGCACCAGTCTTAAGGAAAACAATCCAAAACAGTTATAGATTTTCAGTTAACAATCATGTATGATCTGTCTGTATCTCTGTCTGTCTGTATCTCTGTCTGTCTGTATCTCTGTCTGTCTGTATCTCTGTCTCTGTGTAGACCATTATCTATCTCACAGCACATTAGTTTATCTATTATTTTGTTTACATATTTAACAATCTAACTGTATTTCGGCTGTCTGCCTATCCATATGCTTTCCTGACTGCCTATCTATGTCTCATTTTGTCTATTTCTGTCTGTCTGCCTCTGTCTCTCTTCTGTGTGTCTGTGTCTGATTCTGTCTATTTTTGTCTGTCAATGTCTGTCCTCCTGCCTGTTTTTTTTATTTAATTTAAATAAATCCAATTGTCTGTACAGCTTTTCTTAGATAGATAGATAGATAGATAGATAGACAGATAGATAGACAGATAGATAGACAGACAGATAGATAGATAGATAGGAACCTCTAGACGGAGGTTCCTAACTATAACCCTCCAACAGAAGGTTTGCTTTTCAGAGAAACAACTCTTGAGGAATCTTTGTTTCTAAGAGTGCATCTATCTCATCAATTTAGTGTTTGTTTCTATTTCTGTTTTTTTTTTTTTTAAAGAATAAATCCAAGCAAAGCAAAACAACTGTTAACTCTCCAAAGAACTCTTGAAGAACTCTTTATCTGAGTGTGTTCTCTTTGTACTGTAGATGGAGGACTTCTATATTGCCATAGACTCTCACCGCTGTGCCGGTGTAGGTGATCTGTGCGCTCTTCACTCCCACCCAAAAGGTGGCGTAATCACGGACAAATGTGGCTCTGAGAAAGAAACCATGTGCAGGTAATCACAGAATAGCTTAAGTCTTAGTAGACTTACTAGATTAAGTCTGTTTCTATTTACTGTTTGTTAAGAACACATTATACCACTGCGCTGGTAAAATCTGGATTGTGATTGGTCAGACGGTGTGGATTAATTTTCTATAACAGCAGGTTTTATTTCTTATGTATTTAACGATGAGACAAAGGCAGTGTTTAAATGACATCTATATGAATATAATGTTCAGACACTAGAAGGTAAACAGAAAGGTAAGCAGGGCTCTTACCTGAACTCGATGTTGTTGAGCTTGCCAGATGTTGGTGCCTTCCATTTACTCTGGAGTTGTGTTTTTCCAGCTTTTGATGTGTGAGAGACGGCGGAGTTCTGAAGGCCAACCCAAAAATAAATGGCTTGTTTGTCTTCTTCTCAACACTTATTTATGTGATTTAATAATTGTGTAGATTGTGAAATGACCTCTTGAAGGAAACTTACAGACAATCCAGAGCAGGTCAGGAGCTGAGAGGTAGAGCCTACCAAACTGAAGGAACCGATGACACTGGAACCTCCCACCAGCCTCGCCTGCAGCAAAAACCCAGTGAAAGACCCTGAGGTCGCACTCAGAGTCACTGTAAAGGCAGCCATAGTGGTTAGGTTGCATTTCTTGTCATAGAGGAATGTTCTGGCAGTGCAATGCAAACTGAATATCTAACTCCTCATGCAAAAGCTCTATTTCTACAGGATTCCTTTACATGTGGCGTCCCATCTGAATTGACATTTTGCCAAAAAAAAAAAATTATATCCTGTGGGAAAAGAGTATTTGTGTTTTTTTCTTCCCGGAAGTGTTGGAGGTTACTGAGCGCTGAGCACAGACTACAGACCCATTGTGGTCATGTGACCTACTCTTAATCAAGTTCAATTGACTACATGGTGAAGACATCTCCGTGATTTATAACAAGATCCCTTATCCCATGTGAAACAATCACAATTACAGACATCCTCCAGCATCGCTACAAGGGTTTAAAGAAAATACATATACATACAGCTGCATCTCAAAAAATCAGAATATTGTGGAAAAGTTCGTTTTTTCCGTAATTTAATTCAAAAAGTGTAACTTTCACATATTCTAGATTCATTACGCATAAAGTGAAATATTTCAAGCCTTTTTTTTTTTTTTAAATCTTGATAACTACGGTTTACAGCTATCTCAAAAACAAATACAGTATCTCAAAAATATTAGAATAAAGAATTTATAATACAGAAATGTCGACCTGAGAAGACTCTAATCAGATAATTAACTCAAAACACCTTTTTACAAAAAACACCACTGCTCAGTGTTCCAAAGTCCTCTTCTCAGATGAAGGTAAATGTTGCATTTCATTTGGAAATCAAGGTTCCAGAGTCTGGAGGAAGAGTGGAGAGGAGCAAAATCCGAGCTGCTTGAAGTCCAGTGTGAAGTTTCCACAGTCGGTGATGATTTGAGGTGTCATGTCATCTGCTGGTGTTGGTCCAGTGTGTTTTCTCAAGTCGAGAGTCGATGCAGCGTCTACCAGGAGATTTTAGAGCTCTTCATGCTTCATCTGCTGACGAGCTTTATGGAGATGCTGATTTCCTTTTCCAGCAGGACTCTGCACCTGCCACAGTGCCAAAACTTCTAGTAACTGGTTTATGACCATGGTGTTACTGTGCTCGATTGTCCAGCCGACCCGCCTGACCCGAACCCCATAGAGAATCTACGAGAGACACCAGACCCGACAATACAGACGAGCTGAAGACCGCTATCAAAGCAACCTGGGCTTCCAGAACACCTCAGCAGTGCCACAGGCTGATCGCCTCCATGCCACGCCGCACTGACGCAGTCATTCCTGTAAAAGGATTAAAGTCCCGACCGAGTATCAAGTGCAAAAATTAACACACCGTTCATAAGGTCGACATTTCTGTATTATAAATTCTTTATTCTAATATTCTGAGATACTGGATTTTTTATTTCCGTGAGCTGTAATCATCGAGATTAAAACAAAAAAAGGTTGCAAATATTTCATTTTATGTGTAATGAATCTAGAATATATGAAAGTTCCACTTTTTTTTATTAAATTATGGAAAAAAATGAACTTTTCCACAATATTCAAATTTTTTGAGCACTTGCATATCAAATGCCACCTTCAGACTTTAGGCCACGCCCCCCTACCTGAGTTTATATTGGTGCACAGTGACCATGCTCTGCTCCTTATTTTGGATATTGCCTTGATATTGATGTTTGCTAATCTCCTGACCCTTTGCTGGTTTTCTGGACCATGTTTGTTTGGCATTGTTTTGGATTTTTGCCAGCCTCATTAATAAAACTTCTAACTGTGTTTGCATCCGCCTTTGCCTCCCTCCTCTGACTGTGTCCTAAAGGAATATGAATACAGATAGAAACAGAAGATGGACTATTCCTGTTTGGTTTTGTTTTTAGATTACAACTCAAATGTGAACAACTATAATCTGAAGTAAATCTGATAAAGCATTATTAGATATTATCTTATATTAGCCTAGTGTTGTCAATAACACAGTGTTTCTGGATTTGGGAGAGACACTGTTGTTTTGAAGCATGATTAGCTTGCTTACTCAGATTAGACAGTAGGTGAATCAGATGTGTAGTGACGTGTTGTTCGTTTAGGGTGTGTATCACATTAAGAGGTGTCGTCCCTGGTGTGTTCCATTGCTCGTTAACTCTGAATAATTTGTTTTATTGTGGATTAGATGAATCCAGCAGGGACCTGAACAAACATCAGACCGCACGTGCTGTAGGGTTGGTCAGAGGAGCCATTCAAAACAATTGTTTGGATTCATTTGTCACGTTACTGTCTAATACCTCATTTGCAAACAATTGAGAAAATCTCAATTCAAATGTAGGACTTGCTAGTGTGAATGTAGGGCAAGCCAGGTTCTTCTAAAGCATCGTGTCTTACCCGTGATGGTGTCTCCTTCTTTATAGCTGGTGCTGCTAGCTGTAACAGAGTACGGTGCTGTACTGGTCTGAGCATTGTTTCCGTGAGAAGGAAGCATGTTATCACAGCTGGATGTAACCAATCCACTGGGGTAACTTTCACACACCCATACACACCCCAGGAGCACAAGATACAACCACATCTACATAAACAGGAAGAGATAAACAACATGATCAGGATAAAACAACAGCTTGTAATAACTGGCAAAGGGATGGGGTTTTGACTAATTCTGCCGAACTCAAACTTTTGACGGGTTAGCCGTTCCTTCTGTATGCTTATGTGATTATTATATAAAAATCTTAAGGGTTTTGATAATAATGTTATTCCTAGGTTTGAATGTTTATTCCAGTTCACTACCTACCTCATTTTAGTCACAGATTGCTACCTTAAATTGTAATAAAATTATTTCTGTGTTTTCTAACCCTTAATAATAGGGGTTCCCTTTCAAAGGGAACTTCGCCGTTGCATTTAGCATAACAGTAAGGGAACGCCTTGTGCGCGTGACCGGTATCTGAAGCTTGTGTAAAATCATGCCTCTACTTATAGGCCTGCCATGATCAGGTGACGTGGTAATTAAGCGCGTCGCATGATATATATATATATATATATATATATATATATATATATATATATGGCACCTGTGAACCACGCCGCCAGCCTTATTATCTTCAGCGACACTGCATGTCTGTTGTTTGTGTGACAAAAAAACGCTTCATTTCTACTCGATATTTTCTCAGAATCTCTGAACTTTTCTGTCTCTTTTATTTTGAGGAAAAGAGAGGTAAGTAATGAGCGAGAAAGAATTCAAGCAGTGTGTTACGGCTTGCTCCCGTTTTATCACGGGGAAAAGTGCACACTTTCTGGGTGAAGTGTTAGCGGTGTAGTATGCGATGGCGGCCTCGAGAGGCTGCGCATGGTAACGCCTACATTAAGCAGCGCGGCTCGCGTCTCGCGCTCTTCAAGAAAAAAACGGAAGCCGAAGCGAGTTGGGTTTCAGAGCCTCGCGGATCTGGGCCGGCCGCTTCCGAGGCAGCCAGCCGTCTCAGGTTCGGGGGATCTCTTATAGATCCAGAAGAGGAGCCGGAGATGAGCGCTGCTCTATCTCTTGCTCTGTCTTCCGGGTTCGGCTCTCCGCTGGATTTTGGAGCTCGCGTCGCGACTCCTCCTTCCGCTATGGAAAGCCAAAAGGGTAATAATTCCTCTCTGACTCCGAGGAGTTAGATGGATGTGTTAAAAACTGAGAGCAGCATATAAAGAGCTGCTTGAAGTGATTAACCAGTGAAAGTAAATCCCTCACACTGCAGAAACTCCCCTGTCTTCCAAAAGTTTATTACAAAATCTCAGGCTTCTGGGGGGAAAACCACACATAAGCCATATTCATAACCCCACGATGTTGGATTATTCGGCCATTGTGGGAATGAACGGCATGGCTATTCAGCTATGCTCAAGGTGGAGGAGGCGCTTGCGAGCTACTTCTCTCCACCGACAGCAGACAATTACGGGGGCCGGATTGCATCCAAACCATGTAAGGCCAACGTGGCATTGGTGGGCAAGCCTATCCAGTAGTAGTCTTGCTTGTGGGTCACTGCAGACAATGACAGGGTTGCAGGCCTACCAAGCAGACCTGCTGAGTGAGCTTGACATATGGTGGCATTCAAAAAAAAAAAAAAAAAAGTCAGTTCCTTCTCTGTTGTCTCGAGCTCACCCGGGCATCCATGAGTGGAGCCTGGGCCAGCACTAGTGTGAGGGAGACCCAGAAGGTGAGTATGGCAGCCCACCAACCCATGCAGGCAGCCAGGGGAATCGGGTGGCCACAGTCACGGTCTGCTACTAGGCCTGATCTGAGAATGGTCATAAAGGCCAAGACCTCAAAGAAGAGTGGTCCTGAGGGGCCGTGGAGGGATGTATCTGGGGACATGAGGTTGTTAGGGCAGGTAGCCCCCAGTGCTACTGTAGGGCCTCCCCTAGCCAAGTCGGTCCCCAAGTTTTCAGTGTTCTCTGGTCAGCGAGCTGTCACAGGGCAACGAAAATCTGATGCTTCCCTCCAATAGAATGTGGAATCGTTAACGTCACTAAAAGACCATCGGGCAGCGTGCAACTACTGCCAAATGTGTCTCCATGGGTTCTGTCTACCGTAGACAGGGTTACCGGGTCCAGTTATAGCTCAACCCCCCCCCCGTTCACAGGTGTGCTCACCACAGCAGTCAGCACAGACCAGAGCCCGACGTTAGCGCAGGAAGTAAGCCCCCTTTTGGACAGTGGGGCCATAGAACGTGTACCCCGTCCCCTAGGGAGGGAGGTTTACAGCCATTATTTCCTGTTCCGCAAAAAAGTGTGAGTATGCGGCCAATTTTAGATCTGCGTCATCTGAACCGTACTCTTCGGACATACAGGTTCAGAGGCTGATGCTCAAACTTATCATGCCACAGATTCCGTTCGAGAACTGGTTTGTGGCGATAAATCTAAAAGGTGCATATTTCCACATAGGAATATTGCTAGCTTTATCCCCTCGCACCTTCACAAAGTGCATGGATGTCACTCTGGCTCCATTGGGACTCCAGGGTATCTGTGTACCAAGCTACCTGGACAACTGGTTAATTCTATCACGATCCAGGGAGCTGGCGGTTCAACATCGAGATGTTATTCTCGCCCACATGAAGAGCTTGGGGCTTAGGTTGAATCTCAGAAAAGTATGCTTTCCCCGGTGCAGTAGACAACTTTTCTAGGGGTTATAGGATTCTACTACGATGAGGGCGTTTCTATCCCCAACATGCGTAGTGTCAATCCTATCAACACTGAGCAAGACAAAGCTGGATCTTGGGAGACTTTGGGGTGGAGTCCACGCATGTCGCCGAGGTCACATCTGTATGCTGCTCCCCCCATCGCTCTGCTCCCACACGCTCTAGCGAGAGTTCGCCAAGACAGTCTGCTAGTAGCATCTTTTGGCCAGCTCGAACATGGTTCTGAGGAATAATATCCCTGCGAGATGGCACTCCTTGGGAGATTCCTGTCCGCAGGGATCCACTGTAGACCCAGTAAACTGCGCAATAGCTACAGTCCTGGGGCTCCTACAAGAACATTTCTCAGCGGGGTGGGCTCCTTCTACAATCAGGGTTACGTGGCCGCCATTTCGGCCAGCCATGCCCCTGTTGAGGGAGCCTCTGTGGGGCAACATCCTCTAACTTCGAGGTTCATGCGTGGCGTCAGATGGCTGAGGCCCATCTGCAGGCCGTGCATACCTTCCTGGGACCTTCTGTGGTCCTGGAAGGTCTGTTGGGTGCCCCATTCGAGCCCCTAGAGTGGATCCCATCCACAAGGAAATTGTATGCGCTCAAGTGGCGGCTTTTGTCTTGTGGTGTGAGGAACGTCAGCTAGACCCAGTGAACTGCGCAATAGCTACAGTCCTGGAGTTCTTACAAGAACGTTTCTCAGCAGGGTGGCTCCTTCTACAATCAGGGTTACGTGGCCGCCGTTTCGGCCAGCCATGCCCCTGTCGATGGAGCCTCTGTGGGGCAACATTCTCTAACTTCGAGGTTCATGCGTTGTGTCAGACGGCTGAGGCCCATCTACAGGCCATGCATTCCTTCCTGGGCCTTGCTGTGGTCTTGGAAGGTCTGTCAGGGGCCCCATTTGAGCCCTTAGAGTCAGCCTCTGAGAAGCTTCTGACTCTAAAGTTAGCTCTTTTACTGGCCCTGACATCTCTCAAGCGAGTGGGAGGTCTACAAGCTCTCTCTGTTGCCCTTTCCTGCCTTGACTTTACCCCTGGATTAGCCGAGGCCTTCCTGTATCCTAGGCCGGATTATATTCCTAAAGTGCCTACATCGGCTGCCCACCCTGTGGTGTTGCAGGCTTTCTGCCCTCCTCTGTTCCTCACACCGGAACAAGAGAGGATGCACCTGCTGTGTCCAGTAAGGGCTCTCTGTACTTACGTCCACCGCTCCGGCCAGTGGCGTAAGTCGGAGCAGCTACTGGTCTGCTTTGGCAGCAACAGGAAAAGTGATGCTGTGTCAAAGCAGCGCATCTCTATTTGGATAGTGGAAGCAATCTCTAGGGATTACGACACGCGCTCTAGCCACACCTCTGGGCATAAGAGCTCATTCCACTAGGGCGGTCGCCTCCTCGAAGGCTTTGTCCAAAGGGGTATCCTTGCAGGATGTGTGTGCGGCTGTAGGGTGGTCTACGCCACACACAGTCCTTCGTTATTACAGCCTGGATATTCATTCCACCCCGGGCCCAAGTGTCTTGCAGTGACCCTCGGGCTTCGGTATTTTTGAACAGGCCGTACCCTCCGTACGACGGAGTGGGTATTCCCGTTCCCATACTGTTATGCTAAATGCAACGTCGAAGTTCCCTTTGAAAGGGAACGTCGGTGTTACGCATGTAACCCTGTTCCCTGAGAAGGGAACGAGACATTGCATAGCACTGTCATACCAGGGCAGGCCTGTGAATTACGTCTTCGCTTCAGATAATAGAGGCTGGCGGTGTGGTTCACAGGTGCCATATATATATCATGCAACGCGCTTAATTACCACGTCACCTGATCATGGCAGGCCTATAAGTAGAGGCATGATTTTACACAAGCTTCAGATACCGGTCACGCGCACAAGGCGTTCCCTTACTGTTATGCTAAATGCAACGTCTCGTTCCCTTCTCAGGGAACAGGGTTACATGCGTAACCCCAACGTTTTTCTTAAACAATAAAAAAAACTGCATGCAACGTCTTCTTATTACGTAGGAGTTTAGCAGAAAATGCAGAGAATAAATGTTTGAACTTTGGCGAATTCTGACATGTTGCGTAAGCCAGTAGTGAAGCAGCTTTACATGTAGCTGGGCTGGGTGTTATAGCAGCACGTCAGTCAAAACCTGTGTGTGTGTGTGTGTCATATATATATATATATATATAATATGTGTGTATTTTTTTAACCAGCTCTATCACTCTGCCCCTGGAAACATATGGTTATAATTCTTTGGGCGGCTGTGGCTCAGGTGGTAGAGCGGGGTGTCCACGAATCGTAGGGTTGGCAGTTCAATTCCCGGCACACGTGACTCCACATGCCGAAGTGTCCTTGGGCAAGACACTGAACCCCAAGTTGCTCCCGATGGCAAGCTAGTGCCTTGCATGGCAGCTCTGCTACCATTGGTGTGTGAGTGTGTGTGTGTGAATGGGTGAATGAGACACAGTGTAAAGTGCTTTGGATAAAAGCGCTATATAAGTGCAGACCATTTACCTTAACGAGCTCTGTAGAGCCAAAAGTCAAACATTAAAAAGAGGCACAGCTTATTTTTTTAGGGGAGGTGGAGGAATATTTTCAAGTGTACACATACATTTGAGGTCTACTGACCGTGTGTGAGCAGATCTGGCCCACACCGAACAGCAGTACTTCACCACGCTAAAGCGCTAATGCTAAAGTTCATACAGTCGAAGTGGCTGCACTTTTTGTAAGATGTGATTTTCATATTAAAGTGCAGTTGAGTGTGACTCAGAGGTAGACACTATTAGGGTTGTACTTTAGTTTTTTTATTATTTCTAGTGTGACATCTAGCTTGCGGGGTGAAATGTACACGATACTTGGTTCAATGGCTTGGTTTCAGCATCCCCTACTCATCAAGCATGGGATGAACAAATAGACCAGATCCTTTTACCTTTTGCCATTAAGACTCATTTTACCACATGACAAAAAATGGAGTTTGTTCCTGTTTTGGGCGTGTCTGTTTTCAGCATTGAATTTATCTGTGGTGTCCCACTCCACTGTAGTGGTTAATGGCTCATATGACAGTCAGGGCATTAAAACTGTGCAGATTTTCATAAGTATTTCCTTACCTAGCCTACTGGGTTTACATTTTATTTTGTGGCAGTTGTATAAAGTGCTTTACCTTCAAAAAAGCTTTTAGTGCTGTTTGTATTATCTCTGTACCAGTGTCATTGTGGAGAGGTGTGAATTGTTTGCCCAGCAGGGGGGCTCACACCCCTCCCCTTCCCCATCACCCTTCTCACTGGCAACTAAACACACGAGTCACGATACTCTACACACAGAAACCCAACAGCGTCCTGACTCATCTTATAACAGACTTGCAGCGATAAAATAATTCATTTGTTTATACTGATTTCAAAAGTCTGCTCAAAAGAGTTAAGTTTAGTCAAGGGACAACAGCATTTATAAAATCATGATTAAACCCCAGGAATTAAAGCATTCACTCATTTTCATTGTTGAATGTTTGGATGAGCAAAAAATTGTGAAAAAAATTGCGAGCTTCTACTGGCAAATAAATGACACATTTTCCTGTGGGTCCCATCCTTCTGTCCAATCTAAATCCACCGCTAATCCTCTTCAGACATGACCTCACTCTCTCTCACCTTCCTACTGAACGCACTTGTTTTCTGTCAGCCCTTATTTACAACCACATATTTATACCTGTTCCTTCACCACATATCACTGAGAGCTTTTTACATTCCAGTTATTATTTAAAAATCTAAAATGTCTGACAAAAAAGAATAGATACCTATGTTTACCTGTATTTTTTTTTTAACGCTGTAAGAAATAATACAGAAATAAATTTACCTGGAATGTTTTTTTAACCATCCTAAAATACCTGTTAAAAACAACAAACACACCTATGTTGTCTGGAAAAATATTAAAGAGATAACTAAAAAATTCACCTGTAGTTGATTAAAAATAAAAACTAAAGAAAACTAAAATGACTGTCAAACAAATAAGAGTCATAAATTTACCTGTAGTTAAAAACTTTTAATAATGTCAGCTATAATAGAGAGCTACATTTACATAAATTCATTTGTAATAAATAAATACATATTAAAAAATTGCTTGAAAATGCTAAAGGTATAAATGTTCCTGTAGTTATTTTTCAACTGAAAAAGCCCGGAAAAAATGTAGACCTAAATTTAATGTTTTCTTTTTCCTATAATATAGAAAAATAATATAGAAACCAAATTTCCTTTGTAGTTCTTTGTAAAATGTATCCAAAATGACTGTTGAACAAATACTAAAAACACCTAAATATACCTGGAGTTGTTGTTGTTGTTGTTTTTAAACAGCTAGACTTAAATTTATCTGTAGTTACTTAACAAAATACAAATAAAATAAAATAGCTGTTAAAAATAAAAGTACCTGTAATTAAAAGCATCTGTACCTGTAATTAAAAGCACCTGTACCTGTAATTAAAAGCACATGTACCTGTAATTACACAGATACTAGTCCAGGCTCTTGTTATCTCTAAACTGGACTACTGCAACTCACTGCTTTCAGGCCTCCCAGCCAGCTCCATCAAACCCCTTGAGATGATTCAGAATGCTGCAGCGCGCCTCATCTTCAACCAGCCCAAGAGAACCCACGTCACACCCCTCTTCATTTCCTCCACTGGCTTCCTGTAGCCGCCCGCATCAAGTTCAAGGCCTTGATGCTCACCTACAAGACCTTGTCAGGAACAGCGCCCCCTACCTCAACTCCCTCCTGAAGGCCTACGTTCCCTCTCGCCATCTGCGATCAGTTAGCGACCGACGTTCAGTAGTTCCCACTCAGCGTGGCTCAAGGTCCCTTTCCAGAACCTACACACTAACTGTTCCTCAATGGTGGAATGAACTTCCAACCTCAATCCGGACCACAGAATCTCTCACCATCTTCAAAAAACAGCTAAAGACCCACCTCTTCCGTGAACACCTAACCAACTCATATAAATAAATAAAAAATAAAATAAATAAATGAAATTGCACTTACACCTCTACTCTGTGCACTTTGCTTCTTCTGGAACTCAATTAATGGATCTTGTATGGTAGCACTACTTGTATTGTTCTCTGCTTGATATATCACTTTGCTTGTATTTTTTCTCATTTGTAAGTCGCTTTGGATAAAAGCGTCTGCTAAGTGAATAAATGTAAATGTAATTAAAAGCACCTGTACCTGTGAGACATTTGTGCAAATATAACAGAGACAAAATTTTACGTAGAGATATTTTTAAAAATCTAAATCTAAAATCTATAATATGGCCACTTCATTCTCTACATGTTCTTGCCTGTGTCTTATCACACTCAGTCACCAACAAGGCGCCGAGAGTCCGGTGACCCAGAACTTTTTGTTGGTGGTGGTATTAAGCAGGAGCTGAGTTTTGGAATAAACTTCAATTCTGATTTGATTCTTTTTATAAAACAACCAATTAATCAACAAAACATTTAGTGATGCACTTGCAATTAATCATGACCATCACTAGTAGGGAAGTAAAGAAGAGGACATCAGTACTACCAATTTTTTTACTGTGTGTGTATGAGAGAGAGAGAGAGAGAGAGAGAGAGAGAGAGAGAGTGACACACATAACACTACTTCACATAAAACCTTTTAAATGATGTTCAGGGCGACTGTAGCTCAGGTGGTAGAGTGAGTTCGATTCCCGCCCACATGCCTCCACATGCTTGGACAAGACACTGAACCCCAAGTTTCTCCTGATGGCAGGTCAGCGCCTTGCAGGTGTGTGAGTGTGTAAATGAGAAACAGTGTAAAGTGCTCTGTAGGCTCTGACAGTGCTGTAGTTAGAACCATCAGAAAACAATTCTAAAATTCTATAAATAAGTTAGAAATGTTCTTGTTCTCATCTGAAAGGCATGAAATGCTGTTTACGTTTGTTTGGTCGGTTGGTTGGTTTTAAGTAGAGTGATGATTAAGTGGGAAAAAGTATATTTTTTTTTTAAACAGGAAGGAAATAATAAATACATTGCATTAGTTTGTTAATGTCTGCAGATGAGAATAAGGGAACTTTGAAAAGAAGAAGAAGAAGTTAAAACATCCTACCACACAATGCCAGAAAAACACCTAACTAGCAACAATACGGGCTGTAAACTCTACAGAGCATACAGATCACTGAATGCATTATGCAAAGCACTATGCATATCCTCTTAAAACTGTCAGTGAATGTGTAGAAACGGACGTAGACTCACCCTGGCTGCGATGCAAGTGTAGCTTTGAGGAGAAGTGTATAGGGTTACAGCTGCCAGCGACTGAGACACAAACTGACTACACATTCATGTGGGAATGTTCTGCAGTGGGCGGAGCCGCACCTGGCCAGGTGACATACAGTGGGGAATTTTACTGTACAAGCTGCAAAAATGTCACGAGGTTAAAAACAAAAACAGAATGGGTTTTATATAGACTCGAATGAAATGTTTATATCAACGTACATCAACAAACCAAGAATTCTCTTTTCTTTGCAAAGAAAATCATTTTAATTGTTTTGATGTGTAATGCACTTGTGTAATTATTTATAACTCAAAACTCTCAAATATGACATGATGTCATATATCAGGCATCTCAGAGATATCTCATATATCCCAGATATGACAATGAGACACTCAAATGTAACGACATTATGTAGGAGGTATGAGCAGTTATCAGTTGTGTAGTAACCACTCATGGATTGTATAGCTGCTATAATTACCTATGATTATGCAATCTATTTATGCTCCATCTGTCCTGCGTGACTGGTATTAGCTTTATTTTGTAGGTGGTGGTACATATAAAGCTTTGACATTCCACTGTTACTGAGGTGAATGTGGAATGTGTAAAAAGTACAAAAAGTAAATAAAAGTAGATCATAAGATTCTTTAAATAAAAATAAGCTTTAAAGGGCATTGCTGGAAACAGCCCATAGTAATTAGTCATTGCATTCCAGCTCCATTTTTACTTGTGTTGTTATTAAACACAGGATCTGAGCCAATAACATTCTCTTTGGAATTTCCTTGAAAGTGTTTGACAAAGCTGAATAAAGCTTTTAGTGTCTGTCCATATAGCTACTGTCTACAGGTGTAGCTTGCTAGGAATAAATAGTATTTTCCCGTTCAAGGACCACCCTGCCCAACGTTAAAGAACAACTGAGCCAAAACCAAAGGACCACTCAGCCCAGCACTCAATGACCACCCAGCCCAATACACAAAAACTACAGAGCCAACGCCCAAAACCAAAGGACCAGCCAGACAATGGCCAAGAACCACCCAGTACAACACTCAAGAACCACCCAGTACAACACTCAAAGGCCACCCAGCACAACACTCCAAAGTCACCCAGCACAACACCTAGTACTACAACAAAGTTCACCCAGCAGAACACCCAAAGTACAACTAAGAATCACCCGGCACAGTACTCAAGAACCATTGAGCCCAACATCAAAGTACCACTCGGCCGTGCACCTAAGGGCCACCTGGCCCAATTTTCAAAAACACTGAGGCCAGCACCCAAAAAACACAAAGCCAGTGCCTAAAATCACTGAGCCCAATACCCAAAGGTCACCCAGCACAACCATTAAACCCAACACCCGAGGACCACCCAGCTCAACACTCAAAAAATACTGATCCTAACACTCAAGGCATAAGCGAACTAAGCTGCTGCTTAGGACCTCCGTGGCCATCAGGTGGCCCCCAAGAGCACATGAAATGACAGCTTGATTTATTTATTTTTTATGTATTATATCAAACGCAATATGTTGTAGTTATAGACATAGTGTTTTGCTAGTGTTTCTCTTGAGTAATGAAAACGTTGTATTTATTCAAACAACCAGTTCTTTATTTACCCTTAAGGTAAGTATTTACAAGCTGTCTATGGTGTGCACAGCAGTTCATTCAAGATGGAGGAGAGGGTGGAGCTATGAGGTTTACTGACAGTTTGAGGAGCCAATAGAGTTACGAGTCACAAACTCTTTTAATACTTCTCATTGGTTACATTTAAAAAACCCAAAGAAAGCCATAAAGGGCATTGATTTATGGAAAAATAAAGACGAAATATGGAGATACGAGGTTTACGCCCCAGCAAAACAGCCATAAAACATGTCCCAAAAACATGACTCATTACAATGTCAAATGACCATTCAGCCCAACAGCCTGCAGGTGTGTACCAAGCCTTTAAACAGTTTTTGGTACTGAAATTACAAAAGAAGGAACCTGGTGAACTGACCAAGAAACTACTGGAAAGACTTCATTCTTCATTCACACTGTAGGAGAGCACTATTGGCCAACAATCTAGCAGTCTCCCTGTAGGACACCCATGTTCCACACTGTCTAACTCTGTGGATTTCTTCTAGAATGTTCGATGTCATCAGTGGCTCTCACAGTGGATACCAACTGACAAAATCTTCACACCACTGAAATGTTAGATGCCAGAACAACCTTCTTTGTTAATTGGGAAGATGTCACAGTATCATTATTTTAATAATCTCCTTTTGGCTATGCATGCTGCCCTGTAGTTACATAACCACTAATTTGACTAAGGTAAGATCATGTTTAAAGTCGTCAACTAGACGACCGTCGTCCAGATGTGGACCCAGCAAAGCATTTCAGTGGTTTGAACTAAGTATTCAAAAAATCCCGTGGATTTTAATAAAACCTGGCTCTAGTTCTGCGAAGGCCAGCTCCAGGGCTGCAGGGACATTTGTTCAGGAAGAGTTTTTGTAGGTTTTTATCAGACTCTGGCCTGATTATCAAGCCGACTATATTACTTGTTTTTATTATCATTATTATTTTGATAATACAAAGCAGAATGTTTAAAGATGATCAGATGAACAGACTTTCTGAATCAAATGTGAGGAGAATACGGGAATACTTACCACTCCTCAAAAGTGTTCATGTGAAGCACCAATTCAATTGTGTGAATTTATCCCTAGTGAGCGAGCCGGTGGTGACAGTGGCGATGAAAAACTCCCTGAAATGATATGAGGAAGAAACCTCGAGATTCTACAATTCCAAACATAACCAACCGTCTTATTCATATCCATAAACTAATCACTAATGGTGAAGTATTAAAGGGGACTGCTGTTTCCATTCAGCCATGTTAGTCACTTACGCAGATCTTTGTAAGCAAAACCTCATGCCCAGCGTTTCTGGGAAAACACACCTGCAGCAACACCAGGATAAAGCGCTGAGTGGCTGAATACACTACTCAGGTTTTCTCAAGAAATTTTAAGTTATGTGTGTGTGTGTGTGTGTGTCTATGTGTGTGTGTGTGTGTGTGTGTGCCAGAATAAATCTTGGCCGCATGAGCGATCACATGGCTCAGCTTTCCTCAACATCACTGATCTTGCCATGAGACCAAAGCATAAGACGTGCGGTGTAACAGATGTTAAGGTGGGTCTCGACCTACACGGCCATGACCTGCATATAAGGGACACGCGCTGTTGCCGATAGCAACCATTGTAATCTTTGTGCACTGATCCAGCAGTGTTGTGTCTGAGAGTGTCATGTCAGAGGAGGACGTGTTTACAGCTCTGAGAGAATGAGAGAGTGTGGTGGGTTTCTGCTGATTCATGATGAGAGTTCCACTTGATCTCAGTCCAGTGCTAAGTAACCTGTACCCTGTGTGTGTGTGTCATCTCACATCAGTTCACACACTCTGTTGATCTCATTTGGTCTCTTCCTCTCTGCCTTTCTGCCTACACCTTTACAGTCGACCTTTACACCTTTACACACACACACGCACACACACAGCTGAGGAAAGTGCTGAATCACAGTGATTCTTCAAATCTTAAACTACGTCAACAATCACGTGTGTGTGTGTGTGTGTGTGTGTGTGTTGGTGTTGTGGTGTGGTGTGAGAACAAGGACTCCTTTTGTGTATTTTGTTTTTTTATGATATGCCCGGAGATATTTTTTACAAAGAGTTCTGTTCTGCTTTTGTCCTTTGTTTTGTTGTGTATGCTATTCAGTTATTCAGATTTTTTTTTTTAAAAAAAAGAAGAAAAAAAATTTTCATCTATTATTTGAAACAGAATGAACGCCTTTTAAATGTCATTAAATACCTGTTCACAAGGTAATTTGTCATTCATCTGCTCATAAATGTTAATTATTTCCACATCATTTGTGTATTAAATGTTTTTTAAACTGAAATTAAAGTGAAAACACTCATTTAAAGTGCACCTATAATGGTTTTGAAACGTACCTAATTTTGTTTTAAAGTTCTCATACTACAGATTTACACACATCCAAGGTCAAAAAAACACTTTAACATGCTCATAATTTAAACTGCAGCAAAAAATAACCTTTTCCCCCCAGTGTCACAAACGAGTCGTTAAATGATTCGTTCTAAATGATTCGTTCTAAACTCCTCCTTTCAGAGAGCATACTCTGCTCTGATTGGTCAGACGTCCCAGTCTGTTGTGATTGGTCTACCGCTGTCAGCGAGCAGCCGATGAAGACCAGAGGTGGGGCTTTTTGTTACAAACCTACGTAGGTTAGTACAGGAAGTAAAGTCTGGAATCACTAATGACTCGATTCAGCTGTTCAGAATCAATTCCTTCTTTTGGGAGTCGATAACTCCGTTTGTCGTGCGCTTTGATTTTTGAAACTTTGCAGATGTTTTTACATTCACAAACAGCTACGTATATAACACACTACATGAAAGGGAATATTTGAAAAACCGTAATAGGTGCACTTTAATTTTCTCCTTGATAAATAGTTGCAGGTAGATAAATTCCACCTTCATCCATTTACATCATGATAATGAGTCCTTGTTGATCTTTTTAATTATAATAGATTGTACAGTTGTGTAATGTTCACCATGGGCTACCAGACTGTATTATTTTACTTGTTGTGAATAACACCCTGTATCAGCATACTCTAGAATTTGATTCTGTGATAATTAAACTATAGTTGCATGCAAGAGTTTGGCCATCCCGGGCCAAATAATATATTTTGTTTGATTTTTGAAGTGAAGTGAAAAGAACACAACCCCTTCAGCAAACTATTAAAATAATATTTTCTGCACATTAATGCATAGATACTTCATATTATTTGTTAGTTTAAAAAAATACAGTAGTACTTGTGGCACGTGTAAAACTTTGCAGGTTTTATAAATGATTTGTCTGGCTTTACTGCTTGAGGTCTACATGGATACTTAATCTATTAGACATGTATTGCTTCTAAATCATTGTGAATATATCAACAATGGTGGACAAAGGACAAAAATCCTGCACCTGAGTGAAAGTAGAGGTTCCTCTGGTAACATGCTACCGGAGTAAACGTAGAAGTCGTCTATTTTCAGTTCAGGTTAAAGCATCTTATTATTATTATATATTAGTATCATTGTTGTTGTTATTTTAGTTATATAATTGATGGTTACTAGAGATGTCTCTGACTGCAGACGCCATGTGTTTTCATGTGTGTGGCGTCAACATCTCCATCTGTTCCCTTCACCAGTGCCTCACTGGGGTGTGTCTGTCTGATATACAGGACATGAGAAAACCTGAAAATCAGGTACATACACTTCTAAAAATGCATTCCGAGTTTAATCTTTTTGTGACATACCATGACGGACTTGTGAAGTTAACTTACTCCTTATTCAATTTTAGTCTATTTACAGCAGAATTCCAAAGACACTGGTTCCAGCTCAAATGTCCTATTAAAAAAACAGAACTTGAACAGTCTGTATAAATGCAGAGCTGAAATGCTCAATAAAGGTCTTTGAGTAAGCAGTTATTTTACAATAAATTAAAGATAGAAAGATAGCTCACTTTGGGGCACACGGTGGCTTAGTGGTTAGCACGTTCACCTCACACCGCCAGGGTCGGGGGTTTCATTCCCACTGTGGCCCTGTGTGTGCGGAGTTTGCATGTTCTCCCCGTGCTGCAGGGGTTTCCTCCGGGTACTCCGGTTTCCTCCCCCAGTCCAAAGAAATTGTTTTGGTAGGCTGATTGGCATGTCCAAAGTGTCCGTAGTGTATGTCCGGTGTGTGAATGTGTATGTGATTGTGCCCTGCGATGGATTGGCACCCTGTCCAGGGTGTACCCCGCCTTGTGCCCCATGCTCCCTAGGATACGTGTAGTACAAAAAATTGTTCTGTCTCCAGTTACTTACAATCTCTATAGTTAGACTTGGAAAAGTATTCACTGTCATAAGGAATTGTGAAAACTCTATATTTTTCTATATTCGATCACCAATAAAAGCATACAGATATACTCCAAACCAGACAATTACAAAGATTATTATAAGATAATCCTTTATGGGTTCGGTAAAACATTTACAGTTACAGTGGTAAAAACATTTGTGATAATAATAACAATAATAATGAGCCATGATTTGATGACAAGCTATTAAATCATTATAGCCTATCGATACACCTTCGGTTTCGTGTACAGTTCCTCTTTGGGAAACCTTCAGAGTGAGAAAAGTGAACTAACTACAGTAAGATTCACAATACGTCAGTCGCTCAGCTGAAAAACTCGGTTTGGAGAAAAACGGCAGTATAGATGAAAATCTTGATTATCAGCAATTTAGTTTATAACATTAACTATAATATTAGCTGAGACTTATTACTGTTGCCCGGATCAATATGGCAGCGACGCTGACCTACGATCCAGCAGCCAGTGCTGTGCTATGTACAGTATGTCTGTCTGCATCAGAGCTGTTGTACACTGTGATTGCTGTTGGTACCAACGACTTCCTGTAACCTTTCTACAGCGGAGCTCATTATAAAATTGGACAAATGTGAAAATAAATAATAATGCCATTAATAACAAAAACAACACCAATAATAATAATAAAAATAATAATAATTCACACACAGTTACACAATGATGAAACTAGTTGTGTCCATAGGTCTGCATCAATCACACCAAAGCTGTTAAACAGTAGGTCACTTTGCGGCTTTATTTATTTGATAAAAACAAATCAAAAGTTGGTCTAATCCAAAGAATAATTAGCACCAAGGCACTGAGTGTAAGAGGGAATACCAGGCTTTATAATGAAAACAAATCTTGAAATAAAATCCAAAGCCACAAAAATAGCCACATTCATGAAGACAGGACAAATGTTGCGTAAACTGAGATGAGAGAAAGATAATATAAGATACGAATCTGCAGTGGAGATACATAAACAGGTTATGTGTTCTAAACAGATACATGTTTTTGTTTGTCATTGTTTTGTTCCATAAGCCATAGCATGAGCATTAAACACTCAGACGCAGGTGTTAAGGCTCCGCCCACATGTATACGGATGTCTTTTTAATGTTTATTTTTCTCCCAGTCATACAGCCTGTTTTTATTTTAGTGTTTTTATGTGCTCCTGTATCCAGTCTGGCGATACAAACTGCACTGAGAACTGATATTTTGGGTAAGACCTGGAAGAACACTTTGTATTCAGCCCATACATATCAGTTCTTATGTCTGTCACGTATCATTTGGCCTTGTTGGTGTTTTTCTGCATTTCACCTTCTCTCCTGCTCAATACTCAGCTCTTAATGTTAATGTACTAGTGCATGACACTACTTTATACTATCAGAACCTACTACTCTGGCTGGCATGCTCATGTGAGTGTTTTCAAATAGTTGTTATGTTTCATGTAGAATGAGATATTTTCAAAAATGCGATGTTTTTTGTTGTTGTTGAAATATCTCTATATGTCTGGATTAAGTTTATGTCGGAGTACACTAAGTTTAACTCTGGAGGACATTTTGTTTACTCAGTGGATGAGGAATGTGGCACTGATTTGCAGTGTTGTTCTTTGTTTTGCTGCAGTGGAAATTGCACAGCAGACGCAGAATGACCTTGGGCGATCTGGAGATCATGCAAAACAAATATAGCTAGAAAATGTTTGCCATATTAATATTTGGCATATTTGTGCGTTTGTGTGTCACTTCCCCCTCAGGCGCCACCTTGAGCTTATCATGTCATCTCTCTGTGGTTCAGAAGAGACCGCCCCACACCTGAACCTCAAAGAGCATGCCATGTTCCTGTCCGAGGTCGACGAGACGACCTCCAAAGTCAAGTTCCTGCAAGAGGACAACGAGGTGACCTCCTACACCCAGTTTCAGTCTGAGGTCAACGTCACGGCCAACCAACGTCACGCCTGAGTCTGCAGATGCAGTTATTACTGCACAAGATGGTCACACCAGATACTGAATGAAAAGGTTCACATACTTTTGTCACTCACAGAGATGTAATATTGGATCATTTTCTTCAATAAATAAATGACCAAGTATAATATTTTTGTCTCATTTGTTTAAGTGCGTTCTCTTTATCTACTTTTAGGACTTGTGTGAAAATATGATGGGTTTTTTAGGTTCTATTTATTCAGAAATGTAGAAAGTTCTGAAGAGTTCACAAACGTTTAAACACCACTGTAAATATATATTTTTTTAACCTAAAAAAATCTATAAGTCTATAAGAACTACAAGTCTTTTGCCCAATATGCAAGATACCTATGACACCGCTCATGTGCTCTGAGACAAAGCACTCAGTTTCTTCATGAGGCTAACTCAAATATAAAATATTTTGGATAATAAAATAATAAGAAAAAAAACAATCAAACAAAAAAAATAAATAAATAAGGAGTGTATAAGTACCCTGCCTTGTGCCCGATGCTCCCTGGGATAGGCTCCAGGTTCCCCGTGACCCTGAAAAGGAGTAAACAGTAGAAGATGGATGGGTGAATGGATGGAGTGTATAACTCACAAATGCCCAGGAGACTGGAAATCTGTTTCTAATGTTTCCATAATTATGTATTATAGAACTTTTAAAAATTTAAATAAATAAACGATACTCCCTGAGCCTATCCTGCTCCCCTTAACACTCATGAAATCGCAGCTCTTCAACATTTCCTCTGACCTCTTACTGACTTGGCCCCTCCCAAAACTATAACTCTATCTGACACCTCCCTCTATTGAACTCTTTCACACACAACAGACAGGACTAAAGATGATGAGGAAAAACAGATATAATGCAGTGATACCCCTGGGACCGTTCATGGTGCTACACAACCCCTATGCACACCTCTATTTCCACATTAATTAAAAGTAGGGCAAGTGCAAAACGATGCAGGAATACTGCAAATGATCTTATTATCTAACTGGACCTTTACTAATTTTAGTTGAGTACCCCTGTCTCATGGTGTCTAAGTTTGTTGGAGCTATGTTCTTATAACAAATTTCCTCACTGCTCTGCTGCCATCTAGAGGGAACCTGAAAATTATCTGCTCTCAGCCCTTTAGGAATGAAGACACTTTCCTCTCTGAGTCCTCCAATCCCTGAAGTTGTGCCCTCAGAAAGTGTTAAGCTCCTCCATGGCAGATGGAGTTCAACTGCATTTGTATTGGGCTTTAAACAGTGGACATTGTCACAAAGCAGCTTTACAGAAATATATAAAGTACGGATATAAATTTAAAATTAATAAATGTATCCCTGAGACAACATGAGAAAGAAACCTTGAAATGAACCAGACTCAAAAGGGAACGCATCAGGGAACTCGTCTGAGTGACTTTGGATAGTACGATACATTTCTCTTTTATAACTGTAATAATTGTGTAAACAGGAAGTTATGAGCAAATGATGAGCATCAGAATAATTTCTGAAATCATTATAGTTTTAACTTAAAGTCTATTGTATCAAACTGAAGTGAACTGTTCAATAGCGGAGACTTACTGCAAATTGTTCTTAGCAATTGGTCTGAAGTCTATCCAAGGAAGGACATTCACAGCCATATTTATGGTTTCTATGTGTTACCATCCAAAGTACTGTCTGTCCATGTGGGGTCATCCTTTGCAGCAGCGGATGGTTTTCAGGTGACAAGAACTCCAAACAGAAGTAGGGGATCAGAAAGTATCAGGAAGGAGGGGGAGTGCTCTAGCCTTCATTATTCGAGGTACCAACAAAAAAACTACACCTTTAGATCAAAGTAGGCATAGCAGATCTGTGATGGAGGACTCTATCGCCAGCTGGGACACCACTCACACTCCCACCCCATCTAGCTAACTTCACGTTATCACCCCATACATGCAGATGTTTAGCTATTCCCTAGGGTGCACACGTGGGTCTACACTACTGCTCCATTTCCCACACACATACATTTTCATTACCATCACCATCCCCAATAATCACACACCAGATAAGTTTCAAACATAACATCTTTATTTACTTATCTATATATTTGTATATTCTGTCTTTCTCAGTGTCCATCATGTCCATCTTCTGGGTACAATCCACCGAGGGTATAGCAAGTGCGACGGGCTAAACACAGGTGGCAGTTCAAGAGTCCTCATATCGGAGGTTTTCCCATGCGGTGCCTGTGCGATTCATCTGGTGGCTGGACTGTATTTATTAACATGTAGAAGGTGGTGTATATCTATGTTCATATTATTATCATATTATATGTTTATATGTATACGTATACAGTCGTTTCGAAACTATTGGAACAGCGAAAACAGGAAAAACTCCCTGAGATGATATGAGGAAGAAACCTTGAGAGGAACCAGACTCAAAAGGGAACCGATCCTCGTCTGGGTAACAACAGATAGTGCGATTGTAAATAAATCCCCTCTATAACTGTGTGCAACACGATAAAACAAAATTGCAGCTGTGGATAAATGAGTTTCAATTCAGTATGACTAAAATTGAGCAGTGAACTTCTTTGTCGTCCTGCACAATCACAAATTCTGTTCCATTAGGTTTGTTTCCTTACCTCAGGCTTTAGAGTTCAACTAAGTTCATTTAAACTGTCAGTCAAATGTTTTTTAACACTTCTGTTAAATTTTAAGGAATGGGTTCAGGTTAGATGAGAAAAAAATAAATCCAAGTAAGACAGAGGTCTAAGTGAACCGAGCTAAGAGTGTGGTGTCCTCGTCTCCTTCTCCCCGATCTGATTTTATACTTCTACCAAAATAGAGATCATGTTTTAGCTTATTAACCTGTGTGTGTTTGCTTAACGATTGTGCCATTAAAAACACCACATTTTATCCCACATGACTGTTCAGGAGGTTTTTATTTTCTATTAGAGCAGCTCTGACAGTAGTGCAGCTGCAAATCACAGTGTAGCACTCTCCCGGATTTGGAAGGAAATGAGGAAACTTATTTTCTGTACTTTTACTTTCACTTTTCAGCCAGCTTATTTAATGGCGTACACACGCACACACATACACACGGCTCTGTGTTGATCATCTCTCTCTCTCATTTCTATAGTGATAGGTCATGCACAGACCGACCGATAGACAGATAGATCAAATTTAATTGTTTTAATTAATTAAATTTCGTTCCAGATCAAAGAGAGGAAAAGATTATGGAATCTCTCAACGTTTATTAGGGAATCATCAACAAAATAAATGATAATTTGTATTTTGTTGCTCCTCCTCTGGCTTTTTTTCTTTGAGGCGTGGACTTCACTAATGAAAAACAATATTCTCCATCAAGCTGGTTCCATATTTCTCGAATAGCGGTGGACGGATCAGCTTTGCAGGATGGAGCCTGGTCACGGACCAATTTTGAAAATTTCCACCATAAATTTTAATAAATTTTGCTACTGTTTGCTGGTCATGTCAGTGAGTTGATCTTCCTTTCCTGAAGAAAAGCTTTAACACTCTTTGCTCTGTGGCAAGATGCATTATCATTCTGAACAATGACTTCATCATCATCAAACCTATTTTCCATCGACGGAATGAGAAAAGTGTCCAGAATTTCAGTGTACACCTGTGACTGTTGAGGTTCAGTGTGCACCTGTGACTGTTGAGGTCTCTCCTGGTGCTTTACCTGACAGACAACCCCATATCATAAACGAGTGGAAATTTGACTGTTTCTTTCAGGCTCTTCATCTTTATATATTTCATTAGAACCACACCAGACAAAAGTTCCAGCATCATCTTCTTGGCCAATGCAGATGTGTGATTGGTCACTGAATATCACTTTCATCCACACTCCATGTTTAATTCTCTTTGTTCCACTGAAACATTGTTTTCTTCTGTTTAGGTGTTAGTGCTGGTTTTCGTTTGGCTTTATATAAAAAGATAAAAAGTCTGGAGTTGATGAATTTGCATTTGGTAGCCCATAGTTCATGGGAACTTTCAATATGCGGTCTAGAGACGTGTTGATGCAAGTGAAGGAGGCCATCATTAGGCTGAAAAAACAAAACAGCCCTATCAGAAAGATAGCAAAAACTTTAGGAGTGGCCAAATCAACAATCTGGTACATTCTTAAAAAGAAGGAATGCACTGGCGAGCCCAGCAACACCAAAACGCCTGGAAGACCACGGAAGACAACTAAAGTGGATGATCGCAGAATTCTATTCTTGGTGAAGAACAACCCCTTCACAACATCTAACCATGTGAAGAACACTCTGGAGGACGTAGGCGTATCATTATCAAAGTCTACAATCAAGAGGCACCTTCATGAATGTAAATACAGATGATAACCTCAAGAGGTAAACCACTGGTAACTCTCAAGAACATTAGCCTTGCTAAAAAACCTCTAAAAATGCCAGCCCAGTTCTGATACAGCGTTAACTACCAGAATGATGGGAAGAGAAGAGTATGGAGAAGGAAAGGAAGGGCTCAGGATCCAAAACATACCATATCATCAAAAATAATGTCCATGCAAGATCCACAGTCCCCATGGAGGGAGGTTTAGTGTCAGCATTTTAATCACATTGTGTAATAAACTTTAAAGTCGGGTAAGAAGGAGGCGGGAACCGGCTGAACATAAATATAAACTTTAATAATCAACAGAACACAAACATAAGGTACAACACACAAACGTAAGCCAAACATAAAGCACGTGTGTCTCTGTCTGTCTCTCAGACCCCCCGCAATGATTAGACGAATCAGTGCAGGTGTGCATCCTCACAACCAGCTTCTCCTTCTCCTCATCACACACTGTGTACAGATGTGCAGAGACATTACTCTGTAGCAGGAGCGCTGCTTTCTTACGCAACTTTTTACAGCACCAGGAAGACGTGGTGACACGTAGCAGACACAAGCGTTTACACAGCTCGTACTCTTCTAATTAATTAACAGATGATTAAAAGCATTATCCATCTCGTTCAAGCAGATCGAGATTTAATCAAACGGTTTACTCTACTCTGATTGAAGTGTGTACATGAACGTCCTCATCCTGATCCAGCTCACAATCAGATTATTAACAGATTATTAGACTGCATGTAAATGTAGCTAATGATGTTCAAATGCTCTCAGAAGAGCACAGACAACAGTCCAGATTCATATTTCAGCTGCTTTCACACTTTGTTTTTCCTTCATCTCCAGCAGACATTATACGTGTCATCGTACAGGAAGTGAAGGCGGGGCAGGAGGAATGCAGGAGATTTTACTTTCACTTTTCAGAAAAGAGCTGAGCTGAACAATCATTACATTACATTACAGTACAGCATTTAGCAGACGCCCTTATCCAGAGCGACTTACAATTATCTCATTTATACATCTGAGCAGTTGAGGTTTCAGGGTCTTGCTCAAGGGCCCAACAGTGGCAGCTCGAGATTTGAGCTGGGATTTGAACTCACACACTTCCGATCAGAAGTCCAACGTCTTAACCTCTGAGCTATCACTTCCCTTTATTAAGCAACAAAAAAGGGCAAAGTTCTGGTAAAAAGCAAGTCTGGTTTGTGAGTCAGTATGAGGAGACATGTTACACCATGCTGAATGGAAAATATTTCTCCGTTGTTATAACTATAAAATAACAGCCTGTGTATTTTTGGGACATTGACCGGGACATGATGCGACGTCCTTCTATAACTGTATCTGCATACAGTCACATCACATGAGCAGCTCAAATTCTCTCCATTTTCTGCCTCCAAAAGCTACAGCGAAGACAAACAACCTCCTCGTCGCCAGAGTTCCACCAATCTGTAGTTCATCCTCATTACTGACAATAATAACACTAATCTAGACAGGACGCTAGGCTAGTTATATATATATATATATATATATATATATATATATAAACAGAATGATCGTTTCTCTGTGTGTGTAAATGCTCTCTAATGTCCGTTACTGTGATCCTCTTCTATTCTCTGTCCTGCTGTTGCTCTGTCTTGAGCTCTGTCTACACACTGTACACACACACACACACACACACACACACACACACACACACACAGGAGATATTAGTGAATCTGACACAGTTTTACAAAATACAGTGTATTAAATCCTTAACCGTAGTGATATTGATGCTTCTGGCTTGTTTGTTATGGAGTTTGGTTTGGTTTCACACTGCACTTAATTAAAATAAACAGAAATGGTAAAACATTGTCTGTAGGATTTATAGATTATAATTAATCTACATATCGATTAACAATAGTAACGGTTTGAGGATTGAACCTTGAGGATTGATCACTGCATCAGAAGCATACACCAGCTCCTGTGTATGACTGATACAGTTAAACAAGAGGTTATAATTATAGATGTTTGATACTTTTATTATACAATCCCAATTCCAAAAAAGTTGGGACGCTGTAAAAAAAAAAAAAATTTAAATAAAAACAGAATGCAGTGATGTGCAAATCTCATAAACCTGTAGAACATAGAAAACATATCAAATGTTTAAACTGAGGAAATGTACCGTTTTAAGGAGAAAATAAGGTCATTTTCAATTTGACGGCCACAACACATCTCAAAAAAGTTGGGACGGGGCAACAAAAGGCTGGAAAAGTAAGTGTTAGTAAAAAGAAACAGCTGGAGGAACATTTTGCAGTTAATTAGGTTAATTGGGAACAGATCAGGAAGATGACTGGGTATAAAAAGAGTATCTTCGAGATGCAGAGTCTCTCAGAAGTAGAGATGGGGTGGAATCTGGATAGAAGCATGCTACCCGTGCTATTACATTGGTGGTAGAGTTGAACTGACGTTCAGAGTACATTCAGAGTAACCTTTGACCCAGAGTACAGTACATAGATTACTTACTGTTTGGAAAATCTAACGGATTACTCCATCGTCTTCCTGGTTTTCCTTTTAAATAGAAAATGAATCACATAAAAGCCACTGGATTAATGAATTTGTGTGCACAGCATTTTATACTTAATTATCTTCACAACAAACCTGTAGGTGTTCACAGGAGTGAGACCGATTGTGTTCAATCTGAATAAAGTGATCATTAACACACTCATGTTACTCTTATCCTTCTTTTCTTTAACCTTCTTTCAGGGTTTATGAATTTTAAATTGTTAGACTTTTTAAAACCTGTTGTGCTTTAAATATTAACATTTACTGTGTAATTTTATCATTAATAACTAACATTAAATAGCAACAGTTATAATTTTATCATTAATGACATTAACTTTAAATAATATTATTAATAGGAACTGGGTAGAGTTAGTTTTTTTATTTAGTAATGAAAGAAAAATACAGTAATTTCTATAATAAGGAATTATATAATAATTTCTATAATAAGGAAAGTCTTTAGGAGATTATGGTTTGTGGTTTTCCTTAACAAGTTTTTATCTTATTAACGTTAAAGAGAGAATAAAGAGAGACTGGTGAGGGTATAAACAGACATTTATAGCTGCTATAATGTAAGTGACAACAGGAATTAACTTGTTTTGTGGACGTTCCACACCATTAAATGTAACTATAAATGAGTAAGAAGTATAATTCTGATTATGGATGTGAAAGGCTGTAGTGACTTATTGGGTCCAAGGCTTCCCATTTCTGTGAAAAAAAAATATATATACATCTAATTGTGTTTACATACAAGAGTGTTTTCATCAGAACTATATTTACAACGTGTTTCCTAACAATTCATTTAATATATTATATTATACATATACTATATGGTGTACACACACACACACACACACACACACACACACACACACAGAGAGAGAGAGATATGTATTATACTTAAAAGAGAGAGATTACACATGACCAGAAAATAAGAGATTAATGAATGGCTTACCATCATCATGATGCATCGCTGACCCACCTGTAAATCAAAGGAAATGAATTAATTTATGGTTTTGTGTGTTTGTGATGGTGAATCTTTTCACATCAGAAATGCTGCACAAATGCAGGATTATTTTTCTTCTGATTTAATAATAAAATGAAATGTCAGTGATCCCTGCTCCCAGAATCAGTCAAATCAAAAGGATCAGAAATGTATTGTAATACTTACAACATTCACCTGAAAAAAAGATAATGATTAGAGAAAATTACATTCCTAATTCCTTGGAATAAATGAAAGAAATAGATGAGAATCTCTCATAAATAAATTCATCTAAACTTGTGTCTTCACCGGTATAGTCATGTGAAAAAATAAGTACACCCCATGGAAATTGTTGGCTTTTTTGACATATTTGGACGAGCAAACATTTGATCCTCTTTGAAACTGCGCCTATTAATAAAGTTGATATACTTGAACAAAACCACAAGGAAAATGAACTTTTTCAATCATTTATTCAACAGAAATATCAATAGATGTGATATTCTTCTGTGGAAAAAGTAAGTGCACCCTTGTCCTCAGAAACTAGTATTTCTCCATTTAGCAGAAGTATCTTCTTGTAGGTGTTTTGTATAACTGTCCACCAGGCTTGCTGGAATTTCTGATCACTCTTCCATACAATATTCCTTCAGTTGCAAGATGTTTGAGGGTTTTATTGCATGTTCTGCCCGTTTCAAATCCCGCCCCCCCACAACATTTCAATAGGATTCAGATCCGGGCTTTGACTCGGCTGTTCCACAGCCCTTCTTACGGCCCAGTCTAGGTTGGGCCGCACAGAGTAACCAGCTCGGGATTCAAGTTGATTGATCTTTAAATAAGGGAATAAAAATGCAAACAAGGTTGTGTGAAAAAGGTTGTGGTATATTGTAACAGACAATATACATATAACTATACAAATTAACCAAAACAGGCGTATCTTCAGGGTGAGCCAAGGCCAAAATAATAAACAAAAGGATTCTATGATTAGGTAGCTAGCTTACCTAAAAGGAAAGAAAAGAAAATACAAATATTCTTCCCTAACTACCTAAGCAAGAAACAGAGACAAAAGGAACCCTCTCCCAAAAGAAATGGCAGCCACACCCCTACTGCCAGTGAACCTAGTGAACATATATATATATATATATATATACACACACACACACACAAGTGAAGAGAGTACTCAATAACAATATATGGATAACCAAACTCAAAGTCGAAAACCAGGCAAAAGTCAAAACCAGAACAGCAGTCAAAATACAGGATTTAGCCACAAGGGCAAGCACACAAATCAAGCAATCTCCTAACAAACAATTCATACATAAACACCTCCAACATCCCACCACTTCTCACTCCGTCTTCCTCTTTAAAAATGGCCACTAATCAGTTAGGTCATCCTGGAGGTGGGAGCAAGGCAGGCTAGGGCAGGCTGGAAAGTCTGGGAGGGAGTTCGGACCTGCACACAAAATGTCACAGCACAAAAAAACTTTCCCAAGATAGCGGGTTGTAACACCCTCCATTTCTTCTTTTTGAGCCGTTCCTTGGTGGATTTTCTCGAGTGTTTAGGAACGTTATCCTGTTGAAATGGCCACTTTTGGTTCCACTTCAACATTTGGACAGACGGCCTCACAGTTGATATGAGGTGCTTCTCCTGAAAAGCTGTCTTTGGTCTGCGCCAAACATGTCTGCTGTTACTGTGGCCAAACAACTCTACCTTTGATTCGTCTGTCCAGAGCACATTATTCCCGAAGGTCTGGTCTCTGTCCATATGCTCACTGACAAACTGTATCTTGCAGATGCTTTTTCCTGACATGCCTCCCACGCAGGTCAGATCTGTGCAATCTCTTTCTGATTGTAGAAGCCTGTACTTTCACACCAACAGCTGCAAGACTTACTGCAGATCCTGTCATTAAATTTTAACTCAATTTAAATTAAAATTTAATTTTAACTTCTTTTTGAATCAGACGGTCTGCTCTTGGGCTGAATTTGCCGGGACGGTCAGTCCTGGACTAATCGGCAGTCGTTTGAAATCTGCACCATTTGTAGATGATTTTCCTCACAGTGGAATGATGTTTTTCAAATAATTTGGAGATAAATTTTAAATCCCTTTCCAGACTCGTAGGCATCCACAACCTTTTTTCTGAAGTCCTTACAGAACACTTTAGATCTTGGCATGATGACATCACACACCTCAATAGCAAAGGGAACTCCAGACTCTGGATATGAGAGGAGTATAAATAAGACCAGTTCCACCTGCACTCCCTAAACAGGTTCTCATCACTGGAACCCGATCTTCAACACCTGATTCTAATTTTATGGATTTGAAGGTGTGATAAATGTAGGGGTGTACTTACTTTTTCCAATAGACTGATCTGTATTTGTTGTAAAGTTTTATGTGTCATTTGATAGAGTATCACCTTTATTAATAGGATCGTTTCAAAGAGGATCGAAGGTTTGCTTGTCCAAATATGTTTAAAAAAAAAAAAAGCAACAATGTCCATGGGTGTACTTATTTTTTCACATGACTGTGTGTGTACATATATATAAAATGTGTAATACTTGCAAAATTATCTGGCAAAGGAATAAGACAATTTAAAGGACAACTGTCTAGTTATAGGTTTAATAATCTTATATTTGGCTTATTGCAATCTTACACTAGGACAAACTGAATAAATCTGACTATATTCAAGATATTTTCACGTGTTAGATGTAATTTTTGCAGCATATGAGTACATTTGGTACTAAAATAGGAAGACTATAAATCTGTCTATAAAACATTTTGTATATGAATGATGAATGAAAGTAGTGAAGTCATTCTCCACAGTGAGAGTCTGTATAGTGTAACAGGTGAAAGTAAAAATTTGTAGGCCTTACTCTCACGAGGATTGCAACTGACGTGAACTGACGTTTCCACCTTTTCATCTCCACACGTGACTTCACACTTGTACAGTCCCTCATCTCGTGACTCATGAAAATTCCTCAGAATCAGAGACACGTCTCCTTTCCTCAGCTTGTGGGTGCACAGCCTCACTCTGCCCTCGTAGCCCTTTCCCTCTTTCACCTGCCCGTTCTGATACAGACAAATACAGTCTGTCCCCTTAAACCACCTGATCTCCATGGCAACAGCACTCTTTTTAGGAGAGAGGTGACAGGACAGAGTGACATCATCACCAGGAATAAGCTCACCAAAATCATGGGATCTGGAGACCAGTTTAAGCCCTGAGAGGAGGAACACAGGGTAAAGAGCTGTTCCAGCGCATTTTTACAGAAGGAAATTGTTTCTAAACATATTGTGTGATATTTTTTATGGATACACAACACTTACCTGCAACATGCAGGTAAATAACCGCAACTTCTTCTTTCCTCTCTCCATGAGCTTCACACCTGTACTGTCCAGAATCCATGACTTTAACATCTCTCAGTGTCAGAGACACTTTTCTCCCAAATCTCATACACATACACCCGAATGTCCTTCTGTCCTCATAGGACTGCTGGTGAATACATTCTGTCTCCTTAAACCACCTGATCTCTCTGGTACCTCCACTGATTTCAGGAGAGAGTTTACAGTGTAGAGTGACCGTGTCACCAGCAGAAGAACTCACTGAAGAAATCTTGAGATGTGAGGTTCTAGTTGAAGCAGACATGGAGCACAGAGGCCAATGTCTTCACTCATAAACAGACGGTGACTTCCACAAAGATTCAGCTGAAGGAATGAAAAGATAAGGTACGGGTAATGGACATGAACAAGCAGTGACCTGTGAACCTTTCTGGTGAGTGTCACATAATGGAGGCTGAGATGGAAGCATGTGCAGATATGTCAGTTTAATCAAACAACAACAACATGTCCAAAGGATAAGGCAGAAGACAATAATCATGGGCAGGCAGAGGTCAGGCGATCAGGCAAACAGCACAAACAGGGCAAGGTAAAGAGACAAAGTCGTAAACGTATGCAAAGTCAAAACTCCAGACTAAACAGGCACGAAAATCAATGCTTGGTAAACAACGGAGACAAACGGCAACTGAGTGTATACTTCACAAAGAGTGAATGCATTGAAAGTCCTTTTAATCTGTGGTTGTGATTGTGCAGTGAATTGGATGCAGGGGTACGTGATTAGAATGAAGATGTGTCCTGGGAATGACGGCCATGTTTCTAGGCCGCAGTGCAGGACGGGAATTGAAGTCACTGGTTTGATGTGATATAACACTGAGCTATCTTAAAAAAGGACTACTGCTCCTTGTGTTCGTATCTGTATTTGTATCTGTTTAAACTGATTTCTGATTCTAAATCTAACGATCTGAATGACCTAACCAATTAGCAAACACTTCTCTCCTCTTTTTCCCATAGCATCTCCACTGCTAAAGCCACATACTACCAGGAGAAGATTGGCAGCTCTCCCAACACCGTACTCTCTTCAAAACCTTTTCTTCTCTTCTCTGTCCCCCTCCTCCCTCTTCCTCTACCTCTCTCACTGCAGATGACTTTGCCACTTTCTTTTCCAACAAGGTTACATCAATCAGGAACCAGTTCTCAACCCCAGACATGCATAGACCGACTCCTCCTCCATGTAACTCCCAACTGTCCTTCCTTCTCTCCCCTCTCAGAGACTGATGTCTCAAAACTCCTCCTCTCTAGCCGTCCCACAACCTGTCCTCTTGACCCGACCCCTTCTCACCTTCTTCAGTCCATCTCTCCCACACTATTACCTGCACTCACACACATCTTTAACACATCCCTCTCTACTGGCACATACCCTACCTCATTTAAGCAGGCCCGGGTTACCCCACTGCTTAAAAAACCATCACTTAACCCTGCTACTATTGACAATTACAGACCTGTTTCCCTCCTCCCTTTTCTTTCCAAACCCCTTGTAGAACACATAATAGATAATAATAGAGTTATAATAATACATAATAATAGAGTTTAGAATACTCCTGTCATGTTCCCGTTTTACATGTTCTAGAACACAATTAGATTAACAGCCCGCGTCATTACATCACCGCGTCACGCCGTCCGACGTCCCTCCAGAATTTCACGTATCAACATACAGTTCGTTTTCGTTATGGTACCGTATACAGATTGGGGTGTTTTTATTTTTTCATTTTTTTTTTTTACGAACGCTTTAAGTGCAGTTAATTATTTGTCATGCTGTACGTGCAAATAGACAACTGCTTGAAGCCGTGGGCTGCGTCTCAAACCACGTAATTACCGTCTATATAGTAGCCGAGATACATGTATTTTTCCCCACTACAGGCCTATAGTAGGAAAGTTTGCGGTTTGGGACGTAGCAGAACTCTCTCGTTTGCCGTAAAACGTAAAACTGCCGTGTGTGATCGTGTCCTGTCACAAAATATGGTGAAAACTCTCACACGACGTTCATAATGTGATTAAGGTGTTTACATGTCTGTAATACACATCCATAATGCGACTAAAACAGGAATATGCCCTTAATTAGATTAAGGTAAGTAAAAATTGCTGTTTACATGGTAGTTTCTTAAACAAAGTATGATCTTAATAGCATTAAGAATGGATTATTGTTGTCCATATAAATGCAGCTACTGTGAGGATGATGTTTTTTGATTTTTCCAGTGCTTTCAACAAAATTCAGCCATCACTACTTAGGGGGAAGCTTTTGGGAGCTGGAGTTGACTGTCACCTGGCTGCATGGATCACCAACTATCTCACTGACAGACCACAGTATGTGAGGCTCCAGGACTGTATGTCTGATGTGGTGGTCAGCAGCACGGGAGCACCGCAGGGTACAGTGCTTGTTCCATCTCTCTTCACCCTGTACACAGCGGACTTCAGGCATAACACTAACAGCTGCCACATGTAGAAGTTCTCTGACGATACGGTCATTGTTGGATGAGTATCAGAGGAGAATGATCAGGAATTCCGGGAGGTCATCGCTGACTTTGTCAACTGGTGTGAATTAAACCACCTCTGCCTCAACGCCAGCAAGACAAAGGAGATTGTAGTCGACCTCCGCAGGAGACCAACTCAGTCTACACAGGTGAGCATCAAGGGTATTGACATCGAGAGAGTGGAGATTCCTGGGTGTTCACCTCAACAATAAACTGGCCTGGTCCACAAACACAGATGTCCTGTACAAAAAGGGCCAAAGTCATCTCCACCTGCTGAAGAGACTGAGGTCTTTTGGTGTGTGCAGGACCCTGCTAAAAACTTTCTATGACACTGTGGTCGCATCTGCTATCTTATATACAGTAGTTTCCTGGGGAGTCGGGAGCACAGAGAGGGACAGGAAACGCCTCAACAAACTGGTTAAGAGGGCTAGCTCTGTCCTGGTCTGCCCTCTGGACAGCTTAGAGGTGGTGGGGGAGAGGAGGATGTTAGCTAAGATAGCGTCTATCAGGAGCAATTCCTCTCACCCCCTGTATGAGATACTGGGGTCCCTGAGCAGCTCCTTCAGCAGCAGACTGCTGCACCCTCAGTGCAGGAAAGAGCGCTACCACAGGTCCTTCATCCCTACAGCAGTCAGACTCTTTAATGCAACAACAACATAATGTAGCACTGCTAACATTTTTTTTGCATCAGCAACCCACACATTATTATTATTTGTTGCTCATCCCTCTATTGTTAACTGCGCAATAATCCATTTATCCACTCATGTATGTTAACGAGGTGTTACCCATCTGTATATATTCAAATTTGTATTCATCTGTACATACATTGAGGTGTACATAGTGTACATATTACCATTATTATTATTATTTTACTACTCTAATTCTTATTTTTCTATTCTTATTGTGTATATATATATATATATATATATATATATATATATATATATATATATATATATATATTTTAGGTACTCTATTTCAATTCTATTCGTATTTAATGTGTATTCTTTCCTATCTGTTTTTTGTGTAATTGAGCTGCTGTAACGAGGGAATTTACCCAGTGTGGGATCAATGAAGGTTTATCTATCTTATCTATCTATCAAGAAAATCAGACCCTATCACACCGAACAGGTTACACAACTACTAATCCAGGCTCTTGTCATCTCAAAACTGGACTATTGCAACACACTACTCTTGGGCCTCCCAGCCAGCTCCATCAAACCCTTCCTGTAGCCGCCCATATCAAATTCAAGGCTTTGATGCTCACCTACAAGACCCTGTCTGGAACAGCGCCCCCTACCTCAACTCTCTCCTGAAGGCTTACGTTCCCTCACGCAATCTACGATCAATCAATGACCGTCGCTTAGTAGTGTCTACTCAGCGTGGCTCAAGATCCCTTTCCAGAACATTCAAACTAACTGTTCCTCAGTGGTGGAATGAACTCTCAACCTCAATCCGGACCACAAAATCTCTCAGCATCTTCAAAAAACAGCTAAAGACCCACCTCTTCTGTGAAGACCTAACTAAAAGCAAAGTGCGTGGAGTAGAGGTGTAAGAGCTAGAGTATGTGTTTTAAAGTACATTTAAAAAACACATACTCTAGCTCTTACACCTCTACTCTACGCACTTTGCTTCTCTAGAACTCAGTTATAAATCTTGTACAGTAGCACTACTTGTATTGTTCTCTGCTTGATATATCACTTTGCTTGTATTTCCTCATTTGTAAGTCGCTTTGGATAAAAACATCCGCTAAATGAGTAAGTGTGAATGTAAAATTTTGATTTTTTCAGGCGTTACTCCTCCGTCACAGACAGAATTAACGTTGGCCTTATACTGGGGTTCCTTAAGCCTGGATTAACTCGTAACCCAGAATCTTTCACAGATAATAGCAACAACGTGGTTACAGGTTTAATGTCCTGTGTAATTTAGTGTTAGTGAATCCATCTTTTGCTCATGTTACGCAGGTGAACAGGTGAAAGTTATGTTCACAACTGGGATAAAGCTTTTTTTTTTTTTCAAAACTGTGTGCATCTTGTGCAAACTTATTTGTGCATCCTTGTTTCCTTTCCTCGCTTCCTTTCCTTGTGTCTTAGCTCCGCCCCCTGCGAGGGAAGGATGCAAGGATGAGATGTGAGGAGAGAGGAACCGAAGCAAGTCCAATGGAATATCCTGGCTCTCTCAAGCAAGTCAATTAATGATGACTGTGGATGACCTCAGTGCGTTTCAGGGATCTGCCGTTAATCCCTGGAGCTTGGTTAATAACAACATTCTTAATAAAGCAAAATGCACTGATAGTATGTGAAACGTCTGGGTTATTCCACAGTGAAGTAATAAACAATACATCATTTTATCTGAGCTTTAGTGCAGCTTTGCATATCCAAACATGCAAGGATCAATTAATGACTATACTCACTGTAAGCATATTATTATTTAATTATATTTCACACAGAATGCCATCACATCATCAAAGGATGTGTTGTTTGAGATTGTGGCAGATGTAAAGGAGGAGGGGAATTTATACATGCATCAGGTTTTTTGACAAGAAAAACTTCACCTGTGTATATGATACACCTGTGTATCCTCACTCCTCTGGAAGCTTCCTCACTCCTTGTTCCTCACCTCCTCACTGTGCAATTAGTGAATTGATATGTCCTTCAAGATGGCTGACTTCAAACAATATCCGGGTCACGGGCTGCAGGACGGAGGAGAAGGAGGAGTATTGGGAAGCACTTTTTACCTAGACTTTCTACCACCAGAACTTTGTGAAGTATACACTCAGGTGCCCTTTGTCTCGAATGTTTCCAAGCCTTATTGTCTATCTGTTCTTTTCAGGTTTTGAGTTTTATCCTGTTTTGGTGTTTACATATTTTTGTCCCCTGTTTATGATTTGGATTATTTGTTTGGACTTTTTCATTAAACTGTCTAACCTGCATCTGTTTCCATTCTCACTGCGTGACATGTAGGTTATGGAGCTGAGGTGCTGTGTGTCATTTATTCAGACAACACCAAATATATGCTGATGATACACAGCTGTATGTTTCAGCCACATAACAGACAGCAGCTTAATAAAGTTGAGGATTGTGTAAAGGACATTAGACCCTTCCTCTTATTAACTTCCTCTTACTTAATTCTAATAAGACAGAAATACTTGTATTAGGACCATGTGTAGCTAGAAGTAATCTTTCTGATCTCACAGTAACTCTGGATGGACTTTCTGTTTCATCATCTGCAGCAGTAAAAGACGTTGGAGTGATTATTGACTCCAGCCTATCATTTGATGCTCATGTAGATAATATTACTAGGATAGCCTTCTTTCATCTCAGAAATATTTCTAAGATAAGAAATATAATGTCACTACATGATGCAGAAATTTTAGTTCATGCTTTCGTCACCTCTAGACTAGATTACTGTAATGCCTTACTGTCTGGATGTTCCAGTAGGAATATAAATAAGCTCCAGTTAGTCCAGAATGCAGCTGCTAGAGTCCTAACTAGAACCAGAAGATACGACCACATCACCCCGATCTTATCCACACTGCATTGGCTCCCAGTGAAATCTCACATTGATTATAAAATACTATTATTAACTTATAAAGCACTGAATGGTCTCACGCCAGAGAACAAAATATTTTATCATCTACAGCACATTGTTCAAAAGGTGACGGCTATTTGTTGGAACCTCGAACAGTGAAGGCTACAGCAGGGAGTAGCTCTTTCTCTTTCACTCTCTCTCTCTCTCTCTCTCTCTCTCTCTCTCTCTATATATATATATATATATATATATATATATATATATATATATAAAAAGTACACAGTCATAGATGAGTAATTACTTACAATCACACTATCCGGTGTAACCCAGATGAGGACGGGTTCCCTTTTGAGTAGATTTTTATATATATTTCTATAAAGCTGCTTTGTGACAATGTCCCTTGATAAAGTGCTATACAAATAAAATTGAGTTGAGTTACTCTGCCTGACACTTACCCTGTGTTTAATTGTCCACCACATTATGAAAAAAAAAAAAAACAGATGAAATGTTAAGTCATAAATTCTAGGTCTGTTATATTATAAGTCTAAACTAGAAATCAGAGCAACACACAGATTGGTGAGATTTTTTTTTTTTTTTTCCTCTTACCTTTTTTTCTATTCTGTATCAGTTCTTTTTGAAGAAATAAAACCTGGTTGTTCCTCTAAAGAAACGTCAAATGATCCTCAACAGCTTCCAATAAGACAGATCTGTGAAAAAGAATGAAAATAAACACGACCAGACAAAACAGGATGTGACCTGCTGACGTTGAAGCAGTAAATGAGCTAACATGACATGCATGATAACAGGAAGTGTAACAGGAAGTGTAACGGGAAATGTGAATAATACTGTCCTCCTTCCATGCGTAATATTTTTATGAAGATACACACCAAGTTAAACTCCGTTCACTATAGAGTCTGGAAATGTGTGTTCAAATTCCAGTATTTATTGTATCATAAAGATACACTGAAATGAATCTCCAGTTAGTCTCTTGACTACATATTGCTTCCTAAAAAACACCAACTCTATAGATTACTATAACAATACTGAAATTGTGTACATTCTTATATTCATTATTAACACTGCACGTCTTCAGGTCTATCTCAGGCTTGTTCTGAATAGCTAAGATAACATGATATATATAATGATAATTACATTTACAGTATTTGGCAGACGCCCTTATCCAGAGAGACTTACAACTGAGCAGTTGAGGGTTAAGGTCCAAGAGCCCAGCAGTGGCAGCTTGGTGGTGGTGGGATTTAAACTCAAGAGCTTCCAATCACTATCCCAACATCTTAACCACTGAGCTACCTCTGTCCTACCAGTGTGTATGATAATGAGTCTTTATTGATCACGTATACATTACAGCACAGCGATTCAATTCTTTTCTTCGCATACCCCAGCATGTTAGGAAGTTGGGGTCAGAGTGCAGGGTCAGCCATGATACAGCGCCCCTTGGAGTAGAGAGGGTTAAGGGCTTTGCTCATGGTCATAGCAGTGGCAGCCTGGCAGTGCTGGGGCTTGAACCCGTGATCCCTGAATATAGTTATATTTAACTATGGCTTACATTTACATATGAAAAATATTACATTATATGTTACATAGCACAAGTGAAGAACATAAACGTGTACAGATATTACTCTTCTGAAAACTTCCAAAAGCAAAGATTGGTGAGGATTATCTAGGAGAAACACGTCGTCCACTAGATGGCCTTTAAACCCATCTTTAATTTTAGAAAGCATAAAAATGCTCAGAAAGTTTTATTTTACCAGTGGTTTTCAAAGTGGGGGCCTCAACAATTTGGTGTGAAAAATAAATAAATGCATGATTTTTTTTTTTTTTTTACATTTCTTTCAAACAACCACACACACACACACTCAATTCCTAATGTAATGGAATTATTAATAATAAAAAAGGGGATGTATTCAGAAGTCTGTATTTGAATGTGTTTAAAAGACATCTTACCAAAGGGGGGCCTCGGTTAAATGTTAATGCCATTTGGGGGGCCTTGCCCTGGAAAAGTTTGGGAACCCCTGCATTACATTACATTACATTACGTTACGTTACAGACTTATTTTGAAATCTGTGCCCGCTCGTTTCACACAGTGCTCGGGTTGCCTCGGTAACCGGAAACGACGCCTCGGGAAGCCTAGAGAAAGCAGGGATCTCTGATTTACGGCGTTATTTATCGCTCATACGCGACTTATAATCTTTACAATCTGCAGCAGATAAAACAGCAGCAAGGTAATCTTTAATCAAACACTCACACGGAGTTCTACGTTTACACCCTGCTTCATTTTAACCGCGGGTTTTCTACAGCAGGCCCGCTCAGTCTGGCCGTGTTCCAATTCCCCATTTAATCCCTAGATAAGTGCACTATATAGCTGTAACCTAGCGGCGCTGTGCATCCTACATATTGCACTACGTGTCTTATACAACGGTGATTTGGAATGTGTCCGGAATTGTATACATTAGCAGGGATGGATAGTTGACTGATAAGCAGTTTCAAGGCCAGTTGTGGCCCGTTTTTTGTTATTTCATGACAAATTAAGGAGATAAAACGTCTGGAGTTGATGAATTTGCATTTAGTAGCTCATAGTTCATGGGAACTTTCAATATGCGGTCTAGAGACGTGTTGATGCAAGTGAAGGAGGCCATCATTAGGCTGAAAAAACAAAACAGCCCTATCAGAAAGATAGCAAAAACTTTAGGAGTGGCCAAATCAACAATCTGGTACATTCTTAAAAAGAAGGAACTGCTGAAGAATCTGGAAAGAACTGAAGAATCTGCCCCGTAAACGTGTGTGTTGACGCCTCTACACAGCCAGAACCCCCCTCCAGCTTTCAGTCTGAGGGAGATGTCCTCTTCTCTGATCCGGGCCCCGACCATTCGTCCCTCTTCTCACCTACCAGTCCGCCCCACTCTCAGTGGTCCTCTCACTTCACCTTTGCTGACTTTCCCATGTCCCCAGGACGCACCCCA
Source organism: Ictalurus furcatus (assembly GCF_023375685.1). NCBI lineage: Eukaryota > Metazoa > Chordata > Actinopteri > Siluriformes > Ictaluridae > Ictalurus > Ictalurus furcatus. Next base: position 37,603,198 of record NC_071255.1, read on the forward strand.
TTTTCTTCCCCCTCCCGCTCTCCTCCAGAATACGCACCCACCAGTCCTGTGAATTACCAATAAAATTACATTTTACTCATACTAAGTCTCCCTCATGTTTATTTCATGTCATTTTTATCCACAACAGAACGCACTGGCGAGCCCAGCAACACCAAAAGGCCTGGAAGACCACGGAAGACAACTAAAGTGGATGATCGCAGAATTCTATTCTTGGTGAAGAACAACCCCTTCACAACATCTAACCATGTGAAGAACACTCTGGAGGACGTAGGCGTATCATTATCAAAGTTTACAATCAAGAGGCACCTTCATGAATGTAAATACAGATGATAACCTCAAGAGGTAAACCACTGGTTTCTCTCAAGAACATTAGCCTCGCTAAAAAACCTCTAAAAATGCCAGCCCAGTTCTGATACAGCGTTAACTACCAGAATGATGGGAAGAGAAGAGTATGGAGAAGGAAAGGAAGGGCTCAGGATCCAAAACATACCATATCATCAAAAATAATGTCCATGCAAGATCCACAGTCCCCATGGAGGGAGGTTTAGTGTCAGCATTTTAATCACATTGTGTAATAAACTTTAAAGTCGGGTAAGAAGGAGGCGGGAACCGGCTGAACATAAATATAAACTTTAATAATCAACAGAACACAAACATAAGGTACAACACACAAACGTAAGCCAAACATAAAGCACGTGTGTCTCTGTCTGTCTCTCAGACCCCCCGCAATGATTAGACGAATCAGTGCAGGTGTGCATCCTCACAACCAGCTTCTCCTTCTCCTCATCACACACTGTGTACAGATGTGCAGAGACATTACTCTGTAGCAGGAGCGCTGCTTTCTTACGCAACTTTTTACAGCACCAGGAAGACGTGGTGACACGTAGCAGACACAAGCGTTTACACAGCTCGTACTCTTCTAATTAATTAACAGATGATTAAAAGCATTATCCATCTCGTTCAAGCAGATCGAGATTTAATCAAACGGTTTACTCTACTCTGATTGAAGTGTGTACATGAACGTCCTCATCCTGATCCAGCTCACAATCAGATTATTAACAGATTATTAGACTGCATGTAAATGTAGCTAATGATGTTCAAATGCTCTCAGAAGAGCACAGACAACAGTCCAGATTCATATTTCAGCTGCTTTCACACTTTGTTTTTCCTTCATCTCCAGCAGACATTATACGTGTCATCGTACAGGAAGTGAAGGCGGGGCAGGAGGAATGCAGGAGATTTTACTTTCACTTTTCAGAAAAGAGCTGAGCTGAACAATCATTACATTACATTACAGTACAGCATTTAGCAGACGCCCTTATCCAGAGCGACTTACAATTATCTCATTTATACATCTGAGCAGTTGAGGTTTCAGGGTCTTGCTCAAGGGCCCAACAGTGGCAGCTCGAGATTTGAGCTGGGATTTGAACTCACACACTTCCGATCAGAAGTCCAACGTCTTAACCTCTGAGCTATCACTTCCCTTTATTAAGCAACAAAAAAGGGCAAAGTTCTGGTAAAAAGCAAGTCTGGTTTGTGAGTCAGTATGAGGAGACATGTTACACCATGCTGAATGGAAAATATTTCTCCGTTGTTATAACTATAAAATAACAGCCTGTGTATTTTTGGGACATTGACCGGGACATGATGCGACGTCCTTCTATAACTGTATCTGCATACAGTCACATCACATGAGCAGCTCAAATTCTCTCCATTTTCTGCCTCCAAAAGCTACAGCGAAGACAAACAACCTCCTTGTCGCCAGAGTTCCACCAATCTGTAGTTCATCCTCATTACTGACAATAACAACACTAATCTAGACAGGACGCTAGGCTAGTTATATATATATATATATATATATATATATATAAACAGAATGATCGTTTCCCTGTGTGTGTAAATGCTCTCTAATGTCCGTTACTGTGATCCTCTTCTATTCTCTGTCCTGCGCTCTGTCTTCACACTGTACACACACACACACACACACACACAGGAGATATTAGTGAATCTGACACAGTTTTACACAATACAGTGTATTAAATACTTAACCGTAGCGATATTGATGCTTCTGGCTTGTTTGTTATGGAGTTTGGTTTGGTTTCACACTGCACTTAATTAAAATAAACAGAAATGGTAAAACATTGTCTGTAGGATTTATAGATTATAATTAATCTACATATCGATTAACAATAGTAACGGTTTGAGGATTGAACCTTGAGGATTGATCACTGCATCAGAAGCATACACCAGCTCCTGTGTATGACTGATACAGTTAAACAGGAGGTTATAATTATAGATGTTTGATACTTTTATTATACAATCCCAATTCCAAAAAAGTTGGGACGCTGTAAAAAAAAAAAAAATTTAAAGAAAAACAGAATGCAGTGATGTGCAAATCTCATAAACCTGTAGAACATAGAAAACATATCAAATGTTTAAACTGAGGAAATGTACCGTTTTAAGGAGAAAATAAGGTCATTTTCAATTTGATGGCCACAACACGTCTCAAAAAAGTTGGGACGGGGCAACAAAAGGCTGGAAAAGTAAGTGTTAGTAAAAAGAAACAGCTGGAGGAACATTTTGCAGTTAATTAGGTTAATTGGGAACAGATCAGGAAGATGACTGGGTATAAAAAGAGTATCTTCGAGATGCAGAGTCTCTCAGAAGTAGAGATGGGGTGGAATCTGGATAGAAGCATGCTACCCGTGCTATTACATTGGTGGTAGAGTTGAACTGACGTTCAGAGTACATTCAGAGTAACCTTTGACCCAGAGTACAGTACATAGATTACTTACTGTTTGGAAAATCTAACGGATTACTCCATCGGCTTCCTGGTTTTCCTTTTAAATAGAAAATGAATCACATAAAAGCCACTGGATTAATGAATTTGTGTGCACAGCATTTTATACTTAATTATCTTCACAACAAACCTGTAGGTGTTCACAGGAGTGAGACCGATTGTGTTCAATCTGAATAAAGTGATCATTAACACACTCATGTTACTCTTATCCTTCTTTTCTTTAACCTTCTTTCAGGGTTTATGAATTTTAAATTGTTAGACTTTTTAAAACCTGTTGTGCTTTAAATATTAACATTTACTGTGTAATTTTATCATTAATAACTAACATTAAATAGCAACAGTTATAATTTTATCATTAATGACATTAACTTTAAATAATATTATTAATAGGAACTGGGTAGAGTTAGTTTTTTTATTTAGTAATGAAAGAAAAATACAGTAATTTCTATAATAAGGAATTATATAATAATTTCTATAATAAGGAAAGTCTTTAGGAGATCATGGTTTGTGGTTTTCCTTAACAAGTTTTTATCTTATTAACGTTAAAGAGAGAATAAAGAGAGACTGGTGAGGGTATAAACAGACATTTATAGCTGATATAATGTAAGTGACAACAGGAATTAACTTGTTTTGTGGACGTTCCACACTATTAAATGTAACTATAAATGAGTAAGAAGTATAATTCTGATTATGGATGTGAAAGGCTGTAGTGACTTACTGGGTCGAAGGTCACTTAATTTTCTGTTTCTTGTTTTTGTGACTAAAAAAAAAAAAAACATATCCATCTAACTGTGTTTACATACGAGTGTGTTTTCATCAGAACTATATTTACAACGTGTTTCCTTACAATTCAGTTAATATATTAGATTATATATATTATACATATACACATATTATATAGTATACAGTAACTCACAAAAGTGAGTACACCCCTCACATTTTTGTAAATATTTGATGATATCTTTTCATGTGACAACACTGAAGAAATGACACTTTGCTACAATGTAAAGTAGCGAGTGTACAGCTTGTGTAACAGTGTAAATTTGCTGTCCCCTCAAAATAACTCAACACACAGCCATTAATGTCTAAACCGCTGACAACAAAAGTGAGTACACCCCTAAGTGAAAATGTCCAAATTGGGCCCAATTAGCCATTTTCCCTCCCCGGTGTCATGTGACTTGCTAGTGTTACAAGGTCTCAGGTGTGAATGGGGAGCTGGTGTGTTAAATTTGGTGTCATCGCTCTCACACTCCCTCATACTGGTCACTGGAAGTTCAACATGGCACCTCATGGCAAAGAACTCTCTGAGGATCTGAAAAAAAGAATTGTTGCTCTACATAAAGATGGCCTAGACTATAAGAAGATTGCCAAGACCCTGACACTGAGCTGCAGCACGGTGGCCAAGACCATACAGCGGTTTAACAGGACAGGTTCCACTCAGAACAGGCCTCGCCATGGTCCACCAAAGAAGTTGAGTGCACGTGCTCAGCGTCATATCC
>NC_071255.1:37612496-37632496 GCF_023375685.1 Ictalurus furcatus
ACAATGTAATGTGTTACATTACTGCGTTATCAGAAAATTTCATTAGATTACAGTAACATGTTACTTTTTAATGCTTTACACCCAACAATGGAACAGATATATCAGATATATGTAGTCAACTACAGTTACCACAGTTACCATAGATTATTGACAGCTGAGAAGTCTAAGCAGGTGACAATGTGGGACAGGTGAAGACAATTAGAAGAGAGTGATTATTACTTAGTTGTGTATATATAACCTAAAACGCATTGCTCGGAGCTGACAGGAGATAATAAGGACATAGCATGACTCAAACACTGGAAACACACAGAGAGAAGTATTCATGCCAGCATTTAGCTTCAATATAAGTATGTGTACCACCACCATCACACCATGTGGTTTTGATCATCTCATTTTGCATTTATTCCCCCTTTGCCGTTATAATGCGCTCCACTCTTCTGGGAAGGCTTTCCACTAGATTTCGGGGCGTGGCTGTGGGGATTTGTGTTCATTGAGCCCTAAGAGTATTAGTGAGATCAGGCATTGATGTTGGGCGAGACGGTCTGGGGTGCAGTCGGTTTTCCAGTTCATCCCAAAGGTATTCAGTGGGGTTGAGGTCAGGGCTCTGTACAGGACGCTCGAGTTCTTCCACTCCAAACTTAATACACCATATCTTCATGGAGCTCACTGTGCACAGGGGCATTGTCATGCTGGAACAGCTTTGGGTCTCTTAGTTCCAGTGAAGGGAAATCTTAATGCAAAGACATTCTATACAATTGTGGGCTTTGAACTTTGTGGAAAGAGTTTGGTGAAGAACCACATATGGGTGTGACTGTCAGGTTTCCACAAACTTCTGACCATATAGAGTATATACAGTACTTGTACTTATATTTATTAATCAATAATTACCTGAAATATGCAGGTTAACTCCACTGTTTTCCAGCTTGTATTTTCGACGAGTCACCTCACACTTGTACTCTCCACCATCTGACTGCTGAACTTCCCTCAGCATCAGAGACACGTTTCCTTCCTCCAGCTCGTGGGTGAACAGACTCACTCTGCCCTCGTAGTCCTTCCCCTCTTTCACCTTCCCTTTCTGATACAGACAAATACAGTCTGTCCCCTTAAACCACCTGATCTCCATGGCAACAGCATTCATTTTAGGAGAGAGGTGACAGGACAGAATGACATCATCACCAGCACAGGCATAAATGGTGTAAGGTTGGGCAATAGGTGTTTCAGTCATGCTGAATCTAAAGTAGTACTTCGGCTGGACAGTCAGTTTCAACTCTACGAAGAAGAAAAAAACAGAGAAATTTTTTTGTTGTTCAGGAAATGAGTACAATGAAATTCAGTTTACTCTACTGTTGTGGAATGGATGTTCTGTAGGAAAAAATTAACAACTAGAAAAGTGCATTTCCCGAAGAAAGGGCAGAGTGACTGCACAGCCAAAACAACTCCCTGATATCAATCAGGGCTTCACTAGGCATTGTCAGATGCTATGGATTAATTTGACACAACAGTTTTAAAGATTTGGCAAAAAAAAAAAATCATAGGAAGAGTTTACAAAAGATGGGTTTGCATTTTAATCAAATTTTTGAGACGGCTGCACTCGCATATCATCACAGAATACTTTGCCTACATCATAGATGCAGCAGGAAAGCAGAAGGGACGTCACACCAGGATTTCCATGCCAGCACTCAACTCTCTACTTTCCGCAGTGGACTTTCATGGACCTCCCTGAACTCTATGATGGATTTTCTGTTTATCTCCAAAGTTTCTTTTTGCAATGCCAGTTTTATTTTGCAAACCTAGTAGACCTAAAGCACAATGAGAATCAATGGCTCATGTTCATGTTGTCCGGGCTCACCAGCCCAGCCTGCCAGTGGGCGGAGCTTTTTATTGCCACGAGATCCAGTGGACTAAGCAACATAGCCAAGTTTGTGGGACTATTAGGCAAGGTGTTTTGGAGTCCTGAGTTCAACCCCAACCTAAAATAATTCTTGGGGAAGGCCAGCCTGACTGACAAACCTGTTCACCAATTCACCACCCACTATGAGGAGTAGAAGGCGGGAGGGGCTGATGAAGAAAGATCTCCAGCCAAGCTCTAGCCAGAGTCCGACAGGGCAACCTCCATCCCTTCAGAGCTCAAGCAAGAGTCCAACAGGGCGGCCTCCATCCCTGCAGAGCTCAAGCAAGAGTCCGACAGGGCGGCTTCTCCTGCAGAGATGCCTCCAGAGACTGACAGGGCATCCTATATCCCTGCAGAGCTCCAGCCATAGGTTGTCAGGGCAGCCTCTCCTGTAAAGCGCCCTCCAGAGATCAATGTGGTGACCTTGTTTCCTGAGCCCCAGTTTAAGATCAATGTGGTGGTCTCTCCTAATGTTTTCCTGCCAGATGCCAATGAGACGGCCTACAAAGCCATGATCACATGCCCTGCTCCTGTCTGAGGCCGATGACACAACCTTCCAAGACATGCTGATGCCAGAGGCTCATGCCAGAAGTCACTGCTTTTCATGCCATTCTCATGCCTGAGGCCAACAAGATGGCCTACCAAGACCAGCTCATGCCTGAGGCTGGAGACACAGCCTCCCAAGCCTGGTTTCTGCCTAAGAACCCTGGCGAGCATATCCTAGCCCAGCCATCTCACCTCGGTGAGCCTGTCGCCAACCCACTGCCTCCTTCCCGCCTCTATGCAACATTTCTGCTCCCCGGCTCCTCTGGAAGAAGCCCACTTCAAAGACAATGCCTGCTTGGGACTATGGATCCTGTGTGGACATTTTGCCCAGGAGGGCAGGATCGCCTGAAGGGAGTGTTTGCTTGGGGGGAGATCTGATCTTAAGCTACTGGCAGCGCGATAGCACACACTTCTGAGTTTTGTCTTTGTTTATGTTATCACGTCTGTTTTTGTTTTGATTTCTGTCATGTCTCTGCCCATGTATTGTGTATTCCCCCATGTGTCATTATGATTCTCAACTGTATGTTTTCTGCTAACTGGGTGTGTCTATTTATACTGTTGTGTTTCTGGCAAGGTATACGCTCAGTTGGCATTTGTTTCTCATGTTACCAAGCCTTGTTTCCATGTTCTTTGTTCCAGTTTTTGACTCATTGCCTGTTTCATGATTCATGTGTTTTTGCCTCGCCTTGTTTAGCCTGTTTGCCACTTACCTGACCATTGCCTGCTTATTCACTTTGTACTTGCCTCTCATTTTTGGATTTGTCTGCTTGTCTCTCCAACTGTACGTGCCAATCATGACAGCCTAAAAGTCCCAAAAAGTACATTTCTGTGGCATAACTGAATAATAATAATTCCTTACATTTATATAGAGTTTGTCTAGACACTCAAAGTGCTTTACATTGTATGGGGGATAATCTCCTTAACCAGCACTAGTGTGTAGCATCCAACTGGATGATACAACGTCAGCCATAGTGCACCAGAATGTTCACCACACACCAGCTATTAGTGGAGAGGAGAGTGATGTAGCCAATTCAGAGATGGGGATTATTAGGGGGCCATGACAAAGAAGGTCCAATGGGGGAATTTTGCCAGGACACCAGGGTTTTTAATGACCACAGAGAATAAGGACCTCAGTTTAACATCTCATCCGAAAGATGGTGCTGTTATTAAAGTATAGTGTTCCTGACATTATACTGAGGCATTAGACCCCACACCGACCACAGGGTGAGCACCCTCTATGGGCATCTTTTCCAGCAGAAACCTTAGTTTTCCCCAGGAGGTCTCCCATCCAGGTACTGGCCAGGTTCAACCCTGCTTAGCTTCAGTTGGTCACCAGGCGAGAGCTGCAGGGTGATATGGCTCTTCCAATGAATAAAAAAGAAATCCCTGTCCACCTTATTATACATGAAATATGAATAGTGCCCCCAGTGGTCAATTTAATTGGCAATGCATAATTTTTTTGGTGGCTGCTAGAGGGACTTACTATTCAAGGTTCATATTGCTCATTTTTAAACTTAACAAATGTCTGCTAAAAACCTAATTGGCCTCATTAACAATACCCCTACAAATTAGGATTTAGATGCAGAACACCAAGTTCCAGCTCAATTGGATTTACGGCCCCTCAGAAAAAGCTCCTTTGATGACCATGCCAAAAGCTCCGCAGGCCTCCTCAGAATGTTGTCAAGTTTCATGTGAGTGAATACAAGGAATTATAAGTTACAGCTGGTTTTGCATATTTTGTAAAAATAAAAATTTTAGCAAAAAAAAATTTAAGTGGGTGCTGCTAAGTAATCCAAATTGCATTTTGGTTCAAACTTAGCCAAGAAATCAGTAGATAAAATAATTTTTTTCTCTAGGCCTCACACTTCCTGAGATATGGCATACAACATTAGATGGGGTGCTATGCTGCACTTGGTGCCACCACTGGGCTGATTGGGCTCATCTCTCTTGCCTGAGTACAGGGAGTGCGTATTATATATTGGCTAAGTTTCATGTCCGTAGCTTGTAATGTCTGGTCTGCACATCCTTCCAAGAATTTTTCTATTCAACCCAATGGGAAAAAATTCCAACAACTGCTACACAGAATTGCACAATGAATCAGAAAGCTGTATAAAAGCACATCTTTCCTGACCAGATGAGCAATTCACCATTAGTTTAGATATTTTAAAAACAGAAAAGAAATTGGCAGAGAAAATTTATTATTGGTGAGTCACATGAACACACTACACTCAGCATGAAGTCTGACTGCCACACCAGCTCAGGACATTCTATGTCCTCATCAGCAGAGGTCGCCCTCACCAGAGTACATTAGCCTAGTTCTAGCTCACCTCTCTGAGTTACTTCCTTGTCATAAAGTATACAGTATAATGTTAACACGTACATTATCACAGTTCCACCATCGTTTACCAACTGTAGCATTTGTGTAAGTTCTGAGCCGTGTTTATTTCTGATTATTATTACTTTGTTTTTGATCACTCTTGTGGATTTGCCCTCTGATTATTTGTATCATTGTGTTTGACCCCCTGCTTAAATTACAACTCTGGCTTTTGAATTGTTTTTTATACGTATCTTCTATAAGGCCTGTAAATTACAGATTTAATAAAGGAGCCAGTGTGTTAGTCTGCTATGTTGTAAATAAAATACAGGAGCGAAACAACTACAGAATGCATTGTTGTTATTCTTAATTTAAAAATAATGCATAATTTACACTGCCATGATTTAATGGTTACTAATTAAATAAGATTTCAGAAACAGTGAATAAAGAGTTGTTATTATTGAATATGTGTCTGTGTGGAAAAACTACCTGATACATGCAGGAAATTCTCATTTTCCACCTCATCTCCTCCGTGGGCAACTTGACACTTGTACCGTCCTCCATCTGACACCTGAAGGTTCCTCAGAATCAGAGACACGTCTCCTTTCCTCAGCTCGTGGGTGAACAGACCCAATCTGCCCTCATAGCCCTTTCCCTCTTTCACCTGCCCGTTCTGATACAGACAAATACAGTCTGTCCCCTTAAACCACCTGATCTCCATGGCAACAGCACTCTTTTTAGGAGAGAGGTGACAGAACAGAGTGACATCATCACCAGGAATAAGCTTACCAAAACCATGGGATCTGGAGACCAGTTTAAGCCCTGAGAGGAGGAACACAGGGTAAAGAGCTGTTCCAGCGCATTTTTACAGAAGGAAATTGTTTCTAAACATATTATGTGATATTTTTTTGCAGATACACAACACTTACCTGCAACATGCAGGTAAATAACCGCAACTTCTTCTTTCCTCTCTCCATGAGCTTCACACCTGTACTGTCCAGAATCCATGACTTTAACATCTCTCAGCGTCAGAGACACTTTTCTCCCAAATCTCATACACATACACCCTAATGTCCTTCTGTCCTCATAGGACTGCTGGTGAATACATTCTGTCTCCTTAAACCACCTGATCTCTCTGGTACCTCCACTGATTTCAGGAGAGAGTTTACAGTGTAGAGTGACCGTGTCACCAGCAGAAGAACTCACTGAAGAAATCTTGAGATGTGAGGTTCTAGTTGAAGCAGACATGGAGCACAGAGGTCGATACTTTCACTTATAAACAGACGGTGATTTCCACAAAGATTCAGCTGAAGGAATGAAAAGATAAGGGTAATGGACATGAAGAAGCAGTGACCTGTGAACCTTTCTGCTGAGCTATCTTAAAAAAGGAATAGTGCTCCTCCTATTCATATCTGTGTTTGTATCTGTTTAAAACCGAGTTTATTTTCAGGCATTACTCATCCATCACAGACAGAATTAACGTTCGCCATACACTGGGGTTAAACCTGGATTAACTCGTAACCCAGAATCTTTTTTTTTTTTTCAAAATTGTATGATTGTTTTCTGTCCACTTTCAATGTATTTTCTGAAATAAAATCTTTCTAACTGAAAAATAACAAATATAAAAACACTGTGATTGTTTATACCGGGGTGTCCGATCTTATCCGAAAAGGGACGGTGTGGGTGCAGGTTTTCATTCCAACCAAGCAGGAGCCACAACTAATTCCACCTGTTTAATCAGTTGATGCTGACTTTCAATAGACTCAGGTGTGGCTTATATACATATATACATATATACATATATATATATATATATATATATATATATATATATATATATATATATATAAAAAGCTGCTTTGTGACTCTGTCCATTGCTATACAAATAAAATTGAATTTCTACAGATGCCAGTCGTTATGGACTGGGTGTTCTACTAGCTCAGGTACAGTCAGGGGGAAATTAGAAATCAGTTGCTTCCACTTCTCAAAATGTGGTATTGTGTGGTTGAAAAAGAGGCACTAGTCTGCGTGTGCGCTGCCGAGAAGTGGCAAAAATACTTTTGGGGTCATAGTTTAACTTTACAAACTGACCACCAAGCTCTTACAGTGTTGCTTACCACAAACAGAATGGATAGAGCTTGCATGCACATTGCTCTACTGTGCTTTAATTATGTGGTATATCACCCAGGTACAGAAAACTATACCGCTGATTTCCTATCATCATGTCTTCCTCTGCCTGAACATGCTGATTTTCTCTACATTGCACTCTTTACTAGTGAATGACTTTGAAGCTGCCAGCTCTGCTGCCCTGAAATGGAAGCCTTTCAAACAGATTAGTCATTAGTCATGAGTGGCCATCTTCCATCAAGGTTGTGATTCAGGTCTTGACCTCCTACTATAAAGAGAGAGAAGAACTCTTGGTGATGGACAGTTACAGATCCCATATGGTGAGTATGGGACGCTAGATCAGAATTTCAGCTTTCATTTCCTAATATTCATATCTAGATGCCTTAAACAACTTAGAACATGACACTCTGGTGGTAGATCATCCAAGTTTTAGGTGAGCAAAAGGATTAGAACAGCGTTAAAGTAAATAACACGTAATACTTGGCTGCATATCCCTCGTTTGCAATAACTGCATCAAGCTGGCAACCCAGTAACATCACCATACTGTTGCGTTCTTCTTCTGTGAAGCTTTTTGAGGTTTTTACTGCAGCTTCTTCAGTAGCTGTTTGTTTCGTGGGGTTTCTCCCATCAGTCTCCTCTTCAAGAGGTGAAATGCTGCTCAGTTGGGTGAAGATCTGGTGATTGACTTGTCCAGTCTAAACCCTTCCACATTTCCCCCTGAAGTCCTGTGTTGAGGTGGAAGTGTGTTTTGGATTGTTGTTTTGCTGCATGATGAAGTTCTTCCTGATTAATTTGGATGCATTTCTCTCTAAACTGGCAGACAAAATGTTCCTGTAAACTTCTGAATTCATTCTGCTGCTACCATCATGAGTTCATCACCAATAAAGATTAGTGAGAATGTTCCAGAAGCAACCATGCAAGCCCAAGCCATGACACTACCTCCACCATGTTTCACAGATCAGCTTGTATGTTCTGGATCATGAGCAGATCCTGTGATTGGCATCTTGTGGTATGTCCTCTATATTTCTGCTCTCAAAGTCTTATTCGAACGGTGGCTTGTCATACCTTCACCCCTGCCCTGTGGAAGATGTTGGTGATGTCACTGACTATGTTTTTTGTTTGTTCTTCACAGCTCTCACAATGTTTCTGTCAGCAACTGCTGTTGTTTTCCTTGGCCGACCTGTTCGGTATCTGTTCCTCAGTGGTTCCTTTCTTTTTCAGAACCTTCTAAATTGTCGTAAAGTCTATGCCCAATGTTTGTACAATGGCTTTGATTGATTGTCCCTTTTCTTCAAAATGTCTCGCTTTTCTCCCACAGACAGCTCTTTGATATTCTTGTTGGCTTATCCTTTTTAACAACTGCAGTCTCCACAGGCGCAACCCAGGGTTCAAACCAAGAGTAGATATTCAGAACATTTAATTGTTTAAACAGTCAATCTAACAGTGCACATCTGGGCAAAGCGAAACGTGAAAAATGGGTGGGTTCAAACAGAAGGTGCCATGTTATACGTTTTAATAAGTTTAACACATCTAGATGTAAATATCAGGAAATGAAACCTAATATTCAATCATATATTGATCCCAAACCCACTCACTTATTTATATTTTTATTGTGCTCTATCATGAGTGTGCAACACTGATAACCTCGGAGCATTAATTAAAGGGAATTAGATTCCACCCAATTTATTGCTAATGCAATAAGGTCACTTGGAGGCACTCTGAGAGAAGAGAACGTTGTAACCTGGAACAGTAGCTATACTTGTTGATATGTAGCAGTAAATGTGTAGGTTGTGGAGATGAATTGTTGCATGTCATTTATTCAGACAACACCACACTTTTCGTTCATTAATAAATAATAAATTGTAAATGTTGCAAGTAGCTGTGGTATAAGTGGAATAAAATTATTCTAAACGACTGGAAAATAATCCATTGTGCAGTGATAAAGTTAACTCCTTTTTGCATCCGAGTTATTTTGCCTGACACTTACCCTGTGTTTAATTGTCCACCACATTATGAAAAAATAAAAATAAACCAGATGAAATGTTAAGTGATAAATTCTAGGTCTATTATATTATAAGTCTAAACTAGAAATCAGAGTAACAGACAGATTGGTGAGATTTGTTTTTTTTTTTTTCCTCTTACCTTTTTTTCTATTCTGTATCGGTTCCTTTTTGAAGAAATAAAACCTGGTTGTTCCACGAAAGAAACATCAAACGATCCTCAACAGCTTCCAATAAGACAGTAATGTGAAAAAGAATGAAAATAAACTTGACCAGACAAAATAACAGGTTGTGACATGCTGAAGGTGAAGCTTTGATTTCAGCAAGGCAATAGATACCCTAACTGAGTTAACATGACATGTATGATAAGAGGAAGTGTAACAGGAAATGTTAATAATGTGAATAATACTGTCCTCCTTCCATGCGTAATATTTAAGTTAAACTCCATTCACTATAGAATCAGGAAATGTGTGTTCAGGTTCATTCACGCTGTCATTATGGGGTATTGTTTGTAGAACTTTGAGGAAAATAATGAATTTAATCCATTTTGGAATAACGCTGTAACATAACAAAATGTGGAAAAAATGAAGCGCTGTGAATACTTTCCGGATGCATTGTACACACACATCTTCACATACACACACACCTTCACATACACACCTTCACATACACACACACACACACACACACACGCACACACACACCTTCACATACACACCTTCACTCACACACACCTTCACTCACACACACCTTCACTCACACACACACACCCACCTTCACATACACACGCACACACACCTTCACACACACACCCCTTCACACCTTCACATACACACCTTCACATACACACGCACACACACCTTCACACACACACCTTCACATACACACCTACACACACACACCATTACATACACACACACCTTCACATACACACACACCTTCACACATACACACCCACACCTTCTCACACAAACATACCTTCACATACACACCCATCTTCACATACACACACACCTTTACATACACACACACCTTCACATACACACGCACACACACCTTCACATACACCCCCATTCTCACACACACACACACCTTCACATACACACACAACTTCACACAAACATACACACCTACACACACACACACACCTTTACACATACACACACACACCTTCTCACACAAACATACCTTCACATACACACACACCTTCACATGCACACACATCTTCACATACACATCTACACACACACACCTACACCTTCTCTCACACATATACACCATTCACACACACACACCTTCACGTACAAACACACATACACACACACACACACACACACACACACACACACACACACACACACACGCTTGCACCCATCACTGTTGTGTAATAAGTGCACTATACATGAATATATAATTGTGTGTGTGTGTGTGTGTGTGTGTGTGTGTGTAGGCAGGGGTGCTGGTCATGTGGAAGTTGGATGCTCGAGGGAGACTGAACGGAACTCATATGATGAAACAGACCTACAACAAACCCTTAACCACCTGTATCTTCAGACCCACACCACCCACAGAGTGAGATTCACTCACACACACACACACACACACACACACACACACACACACTCTGTCACTTTCACACACACACAGACACACTCTCTTTCATGCACACACACATGCGCGCACACACTGTCACTTTCAGGCACACACTCTATCACACACACACACGCACACACTCACACACTCACACACGATCATTTCTTATACATACAGTATCTCACAAAAGTGAGTACACCCCTCACATTTTTGTAAATATTTGATTATATCTTTTCATGTGACAACCATCACAAACACACAAAACCATAAATTAATGAATTTCCTTTGGATTTACAGATGAAATAGAAATAAAAAAGAGAAGTGGTAAGCCATTCATTTATCTATTTATTTTTTGATCATGTCTAATCTCTCTCTTTTAAGTACAATACATACAGTATCTCACAAAAGTGAGTACACCCCTCACATTTTTGTAAATATTTGATTATATCTTTTCATGTGACAACACTGAAGAAATGACACTTTGCTACAATGTAAAGTAGTGAGTGTACAGCTTGTGTAACAGTGTAAATTTGCTGTCCCCTCAAAATAACTCAACACACAGCCATTAATGTCTAAACCAACCGCTGGCATGGTCTGAGCACTGACAGGCTGACCCCCCACCCCTTCAACCTCTGCAGCAATGCTGGCTGCACTCATACGTCTATTTCCCAAAGACAACCTCTGGATATGACGCTGAGCACGTGCACTAAACTTCTTTGGTGGACCATGGCGAGGCCTGTTCTGAGTGGAACCTGTCCTGTTAAACCGCTGTATGGTCTTGGCCACCGTGCTGCAGCTCAGTGTCAGGGTCTTGGCAATCTTCTTATAGCCTAGGCCATCTTTATGTAGAGCAACAATTCTTTTTTTCAGATCCTCAGAGAGTTCTTTCCCATGAGGTGCCATGTTGAACTTCCAGTGACCAGTATGAGGGAGTGTGAGAGCGATGACACTAAATTTAACACACCTGCTCCCCATTCACACCTGAGACCTTGTAACACTAACAAGTCACATGACACCTGGGCCTGGAGATGTGCTCAGTTTAAAATACTTATTGGGCTTCATGGGAGAGCGATTTTATATTTGCATCTCAAGTTTTAATGATGCTTAAGTGTCATAATAAAATATAACTTTTATATTCGTACTCGTGTCTCACTCCCATGTTCCTTGCCCCGACTGGTGAAACTTATGTGTGCCTTTATTTGGGAGTATTTCCCTGGTTCTCCCCCATGGTGGCGTAGTTGGATTTACTAAATTTGGGATAAACGTCTCCCTCCACTTGGGAATGCCACATTTACAGTGTAGCAAAGTGTCATTTCTTCAGTGTTGTCACATGAAAAGATATAATCAAATATTTACAAAAATGTTAGGGGTGTAGTCACTTTTGTGAGATACTGTAACCCTATTCCCTGAGAAGGGAACGAGACATTGCGTTTAGCATAACACTATGGGAGCACCTCTCGTGCGACAGTCATCTGAAGCTTGTGTAAAATCATGCCTATTTATAGGCCTGCCAGGATCAGGTGACGTGGCAATTAAGCGCGCCACGTGATATAAATACGGCACCTGTGAACCAGTCCGCAAACTGATTCTGTGGAACGATAAGTTTAAGCGTCAGCATCTTGAACCTGTATGTCCAAAGAGTACAGTTCAGATGACGCAGATCTAAAATTGGCCACATACTCCTATTTTTTTGCCGACCAGGAAATAACGGCTGTAAAAACCTCCCTCCTTCAGGGAACGGACTACATGTTCTATGGCCCCTTTGTCCAAGAGGGATCTTACTTCCTGTGCTAATGTCAGGCTCTGGTCTGTGCTGTCTACTGTGTTGAGCACACCTCTGAACCGGGGGGGTCGAGCTCTAAACTGGACTAACCTGGGGAGAAAAAGGCTCATCCAGGCTTAGTAATCACATCAAGCAGCTCTTTGTATGCTGCCCTCAGTTTTTAGCACATCCTTCTGGCTCCTCGGAGTCATAGAGGAATTATTACTATTATTTAAGCTTCTTTTTTTTTTTTTATTACTTTCTTTCTTTTTTTCCCATTTGGCTTTGCATAGCAGAAGGAGGAGTCTCAACACGAGCTCCAAAA
Organism: Ictalurus furcatus; assembly: GCF_023375685.1. Lineage (NCBI taxonomy): Eukaryota > Metazoa > Chordata > Actinopteri > Siluriformes > Ictaluridae > Ictalurus > Ictalurus furcatus. Next base: position 37,625,055 of record NC_071255.1, read on the forward strand.
TCCAGCGGAGAGCCGAACCCGGAAGACAGAGCAAGAGATAGAACAGCGCTCACCTCTGGCTCTTCTTCTGGATCCATAAGAGATCCCCCAAACCTGAGACAGCCAGCTGCCTCGGTAGCGGCCGGCCCAGATCCGCGAGGTTCTGAAACCCAACTCGCTTCGGCTTCCGAGAAGAGCGCGAGTCGCGAGCCGAGCTGCTTAATGTAGGCGTTACCATGCGCAGCCTTTCGAGGCTTCCATCGCATGCTACACTCCTAAACACTTCAGCCAAAAAGTGTGCACTATTCCCTGTGATGAAACGGGAGCAAGCTGTAACACACTTCCTGAATTCTCTCACTCATATTTTTCTTTCTCGCTTTCTCGATAGAAAAGTTCTGAGATTTTGAGAAAAGATAGCGAGGAAATGAAACAAACACAAACAACCGCCATGCAGTCTTTCACTGAAGATAATAAAGGCTGATGGCGCGGTTCACAGGTCTCATATTTATATCACGTGACGCGCTTAATTGCCACGTCACCTGATCATGGCAGACCTATAAATAGGCATGATTTTACACAAGCTTCAGATACCGGTCGCGCAAGAGGCACTCCCATTGTGTTATGCTAAACGCAACGTCGAAGTTCCCTTTGAAAGGGAACGTGCGCCATTTTATAAGCGCTGCGTTCTGTGGACCTTGTACAAATTGTGCACAAAATGGCGGTCTGGACTCACTTAGCGTGTTCACTGATAAACCTGATTAGACAGTCAATTATCCCCGTTAAACATTTAGTAACCATACAGGTGCTGCTCTAATCATATAACCAATATGAGCCTCTTTACGCTATTTAAACATGAGTCTAAACAGTTTAGCTGAAAAGAGGGGAAGATTAATAACTAAAAACAACTCAGCGCGCAGTTTCCTCACAACAAACGTTGTGTACCACGAGGAAAAGCCGCACGAGCGCCCCCTAGAGTACAATCGGGCAAAACTACTCAATCATGAACAACACAAAAACAATTGTTTGCAGAGCCACTTGAATCTATCATTTTCAGAATTAAAACAATGAACTAAACAAGAGAACACCTTCATAAGCACATTTATCTATATTAATTTCGAATTACAATTCCATGAATTAATCATTTTGACTTTTTAAACACATTGAGAGATTTTAAATCGGGTTCATTTCAATGCAATTTCAATCTGTCACACATACTTTTCCTCCCTTCCTTCAAAAATTTGTACGTCCAGCTGCAAGCTGATGACATCATAATGTGCATTACCAATCAGAAGCCTCACATTAACTCGCTTTCTTTTTCTTTAATTTCTTGAATTTGTGAGAATTGTACAGTATTACCAACTGCCAGATGATGATGTCATAATGAGTGTTACAGCAGCTTCACCTAAGGGTCATTCTATAATTAGGGGTATATTTGGAATTTGACAATATGAAGAAAACAAGTTTTCATTTTTCCCAAAACACAAACAGGATCTTACATGAAACCCTTCAAAACAAGTACTTATTCTATTAGCCAAACGCAGGGTTACTTGGATTTAGGGCTGGACGATATGGCCAAAATGTACATCACAAAATATTTCTTAATTTCGGTCGATATGATATAAATCCTCAGAAAAACTGCCAACAACGCCCACAATGGATGTCTGTACCTACAAACTTCTGAAAAAAATTTTTTTTTTATGTCTATGAAACCTCCTCTTATAAAACTACATCATATTGTAGAAATAAAAATGGTACAAATAATGTTCACCTTTTATCTTTATTTAACCTTCATACAAACAAGAAATGTGATATCACTGTCAAATAAACATAAAACTCTCACCTTTCTCAATATTAATATCTTTAACTTGAAACTACAACATAGGCTGATTATCTTATTCTTATAGATTGAAACAAAAGTGCTTAAGCCAGGATAAAAAGCCGTACATCCGGCTGCAATTGCTTTGCCTGTGTGATCCTAAGGGAAGTAAACTGTCTGGAGGCATAAGCGGACAAACTTCCAATCTTGGTCAATAAAGTGTACTGTCAAGCTGAAGTATGGTTCTGAGGTTCGGCTTGACCACAGGTCAGCTGTGGTCGCAAAATATGACTGACTTCAGTTGCTCCTCCACCCTTTCCCTAACTTCACCGTAAAGTGTAGTTATAGCTGTGCGTGAAAAATATTTCTGGCCAGGGAGCTCGTATCTGGGGTCGGTGATTGACATCATTTTCCTGAAGCCCATGTTTTCTACCGTACTAAACGGCATCATGTCCTTAGCCAAAAAGTTTGTGACAGCCTTAGTAATGTCTTTATATTGTTTGTCATAAGACATGAATGCAGCCATCCTTGCTTGCTGCATGCGTTTCTCTTTTAACACAGGTGGTGATGGGGATGCGGGTGGCAAAATAAGTATGACAAAATAAGTATGTTAATAGCTTGGAAAAATATCTAGAATTTAAATAGTGACCTGATTGACGGATTATGTATCCACTTACCAAAATAAAAAAAATTGTAATCAGTAATACTTTATGGAAAAAATATTTAGAGATGTAATACCTCTCTATTTTCACAAAAGTATTTAAATGGTCCTCATATTTTCTCAAACAAGTCAAATTTGTACATGCTGTTTTGGGAAAAAAAAAAAAAAAAAAAACCTTGAGGGACAAAGGACACCTCTGGTAATCTCTTAACACTAAACATGCTGGACAGTAGGCAACTAAGTATTTTTAAAAACTAAAAACTGAGCGGTAACACAGTTGACCATACGGAAACATAGTTGACAAAGGTAGCACAGTTGACTGGACATGGGAAAGTAGAGAAATGAACAAATAACCATAGATCATATGTTATACTTACAACAACATTAAAAAATATATTTGTTATTGAACAAGTTTACAAACACTGCAGCTGGATATTGAACACAATCTGGTTACTGAACAAGTTTGCACTTACTCAACTTGTTAGAGAACAAGTTCTTGAATGAAACCATGTCCATGTATAGTGTTCTTTGAAAAGTCCTGGGGGAAAAATAGATCCAACATGATAACTTCCAAGCGATCTAACACCAAAATAGCATGATATGTTTGTGAGAGCGTGGGAAAGAGGAGAGAAAGAGACAGAACAGTTTAATGCTTAAAAGTTGTGATGCTGAGAGCTCCTTCCATATTTCTCTGCTTATTTGAACATGACGTGATGTCACTTGCTTTGGGGAGGAATTAACCTGAGAATATCCTCAAACAAGTACCACAGCACATCGTCTCGCCTGGGCCAGAAAAAGCCATCCTGGCCAATGCATGCACTTCACTCTCACGTGTGTTTCACTGACTTCAAGGATAGTCCCAGGGTATACATCATCATACTTGACAATGCACTACTGACCAATGATGTTGTCCTCCCACTGAATTTGATGTAATTGATCTCCACACATGGCAGAATTCACCTCAAAGCTGAAGGTTATTGCATTGACGTTGAAAAATCGGCATGGCTGAACACTTACATCACGGTATTCAAGTTTTCCTGGTGAAGTTGTGGTGACTTGATAGATCTTCATTGTTGAAGGCAATGCAGGGAGTCTTTGTGACATTTCTTTGATGTTCTTGTCCATTTCTGTTTTCTCAATGTAGAAAATCTTCACTGCTACACTGGACTTTAGTAATACATTAAAGAGGTGTTTAGCAGTTGGAATGTCCTTCCCTTCACCAATCAGTCGGTCTGCTGTTCTTTTTAGGAGGCCACCTACCCCATCAGGGGCACCCTTCCCATGGCTGGCCTCAAAATTCCATGTGCCAGCCCTGAATCCATGCTTGTATAGTTCTGTACTAAACAGGAAGAAGATGCCTTTCTGCCGATACTGGGTACACGGCCAGATACTGGGATTCTTTTAGGTGGTCAAGAACTGGGGAGAGGTATGCCCATATTGAAGGTGGTCCCTTTTCTTTGCTTGAGGAGACTGTAGTGAAGCACAGAGGCACCACACAATGTAAAGGACCCCTGTGTGAAGGACTGCTTGTTGTTGGGAGGAGGCAAAATGGACAGATTGAACTTCTGCCTGGAATTTACATGCATAATTTTCTGAAAACTCAATATGACAGGTTATAGCAGTGTGTGAACTGTGCCCTAATATTAAACAAGTGCCTTCTGAAATTGTTCAGTTGTTCTTGAAAGGATCCAATCAGTTCAACAGAACTTTCAATTTTCTTCTTTGTTGTTATTTTGACAGACAGCTTGTCCTTAGAGCCATCATTATTCTTCTTTTCCCTCATGATATTTTTGATTTTCCATTGTACATTGAACCTTGGGCTTGTGCGCCATATTCTGGAGCAATTTCATAGACACAGTTTTTTTACAGGTATTGCATTCTCTGTACATGCATGCTTTCTGTTTTGCATCACAGCATGTTTCCTCTGCAAGGGACTCCAAGTCCTTGCATCTGAGAAGACTGAGTTGATTAAGTTTGTCAACAACAGATGACAAATTTTCATGTACTTTACAAAGTTTGCCTGTCTGAGATGGTTGGATGGAGAATCCAAAATGGATGTACTCGGCAGAAGAGGGAATAAGGGAAATGGCTCAGTGGATTTTCCAGCAGGAATCTTCTATGGTGGTTTTTCAGTGCGTCATTTAAAAAGCGTTTTTGCATTTTGCGCTTTCCTTTAGTTATGGTCTGCTTTTTGTCAGCTGTTGAACGACTTGCATCATCCCTAATAAAAAAGCCAACAACGCTCTGATGCAGTGTAGATTGTTTTGTGTTGTATTTCTTCCTTTCAAAAGAAGTTACATTTTCAGCATTTCTCAGACCCTTGCAGAAACGTTTCCTTGAAACAGCCGACATTTCTTGAATATATTTCTGGACCTTGTCTTTTCTCAGGAGTTTTCCACATATAATTCTGGATATAATTTTCCTGGTCTCCTCCTGTGTTGCTGTGTGAAATTTCTGTTTTATGTTTCCAACCAATGCATGATGATGGACTAGAGTTTTGCGCATTGCGTCATTGGCTGGAAGTCTTCGGAGCAACTTTGTTGCTTTGGTGCGAGGAGATTCCAAATCCCACTTGAGTCTTTCATAATGTTTTCTGTATTTGTCAGTGGTTCGTTGTTGAGTATGCAGTAATTTTTTGAGTTTTTGATTCTCTCTGTACAATCTTGAGTATCTCTTTTTTTGTCTTTCTTCTTCCTGATAGTCGCTGCCTGCAATTAATGATTTGTAAGAAACAGAAAACATATTTCACAAAGTTGAGTACAATGCTGCCTACTTTAATATCATATACTACCCTGAACATCATCTTCATATTCTTTAGTCACTCACTGCTGTAACATATTAGGTACTTCTCAATCTTCTAACCTTGATGACCATGCTTGTGGAGCAGGCTCTACACCAGGCTCAGGACTTTGTGGTGGCGTTACAATGGACTCAGTCAGCTTCTTCCTCATTCTACTCTGCTGCTTGACTTTCCTCCAGTAAGAACGTTTCCTACGCTTCTCTCTCTCTCTATCACATCTGCTACTGCCTTGACTTTCCCTTGATCTCTTAACACACTCCATTTCTGATGGAATCTGAAAGCTTCCCTCTTCACAGGATCAGAATCTTGCCGAGCCTACTGTTTTTCTGCAGCAAATAATCTTGGCATTTTCCTGTGACACACAGCAATTCTTATCTTTACATGTGTTGTTTTGGTTCCTATTAATTCCATTATTAAAACTCATCTGCATTTAGATCCTTTTGCCTTCATCCCCGAGTTTCACCAAGTGTAACCGTTTCCTACTGTCCACTATGTTACCTTTACTGGGTAACACAGTTGACAGGAAACTTAGTTTACATTTTTAGTGTTTGGGGCCTATACTCAACATGGAAGCATAGAACTACTGAACACATGCTATGTTTAGAAATATATTTTCATAAATATAACAAGTTTTAGTCAAATTTTCTTGTTACAATTTGCAGCAATAATACCTGCGTTCAGATTGGGGGCGCTGCGCGAGTGGCAGCCTGTTGCAGCAGCCCTGATCTTTTCAGCTACGTTTTAGTATATTTCCATTGTTTTTTGTGTTTTTTTCTTTCTACACTAATCTTTGGCATTGCGTTTGCAGATATGGATATGCAATTGTGGAGGTTAGCAATATTTATTTTTCTGTTTGTTAGACTGTACTGCTCCGCTCTGGGAGACCCATTCGGCCACGGCTATGTTGCTTACACTAGGGAGCAGCTGTTAGCACTGAGCAACACCAGGATACTTCCTACAGAAAGACCGGTGATCCCCGAGGAAATTAGAAGGAGAAGGAGAAGGGGAAGCAGAGCTGGACTTAAATGCCGGGAGAGAAAAAAACAGTACAAACCGTTCATTCCATCCGTTATTATGGGGAATGTGAGATCTCTCTCCAATAAGATGGAAGAGCTAACGCCGCTAACCACGCTGCAGAGGGAGTACCGGGAGTGTAGCATCATGTGCTTCACGGAGACGTGGTTGAACGATCTCAGTACGGATTCACTGGTTACACTGGACGGATTTCAGCTTGTGAGAGCGGACAGGAAAGCAAAGGAGAGCGGCAGGAGGAAGGGTGGGGGAATAGCGATGTTTGTGAACGAGAGATGGTGTAACCCTGGGCATGTCAGGGTTAAAGAGCAGTGGTGCACTAAGGATACTGAGTTACTAGCGGTTAGCATGCGGCCATATTACCTGCCGAGGGAGTTCTTGCACGTCATCATGTTAACTGTCTACATCTTCCCCCTCGGCTGACGCTACAGCGGCATGTGAGCTACTTCACACTGTTGTGTCACAGCTGCAGACATTGCACCCACAGTCCCTCCTTCTGATCTCCGGGGACTTTAATCATGCTTCCCTGTCCTCAACTCTCCCCACTTTCACACAGCATGTTAAATGCCACACTAGGGGCAATAAAACACTGGATCGGCTGTATGCAAACACAAAAGATGCATACAGTTTTTCACCCCTTCCCCCGCTTGGCCATTCAGATCACAACCTGGTCCATCTGCCTACATACCTTTGGTGAATAAACAACCTCCAATCACAAGGTATGTGAGAAAATGGTCTGAGGAGACTAGTGAGGCACTAAGAGACTGTTTTGAGTCTACAGACTGGGAAATGCTCTGTAGTTCACGCTGAGAGGACATTGACAGTCTCACTCACTGTGTAACGGACTACATTAATTTCTATGTGGAGAACACCGTGCCTAAGAAGAAGGTTCAGTGTTTTTCCAACAACAAACCCTGGGTGACTCCAGAGTTCAAAGCTCTGTTAAAGGAAAAAAAGAGACTGTTCAGATCGGGGGACAAAGATGAACTGAGGAGGGTTCAAAAACAACTCAGAGGGGAGATAAGGAGAGGAAAATACAGCTACAGAAAAAAGTTGGAGGAGCGTCTTCAGCAGAACAACATGAGGGTGGTCTGGAGGGGACTGAAAACAATTTCAGGTCAGAATAAAGACAATGGGATGGATATTGTATCCGG
>NC_071255.1:37637496-37664996 GCF_023375685.1 Ictalurus furcatus
TCCTGTGTGAACACGCTGGTGAATTTGGAGATTACTCTCTTGATTAAAACTCTTTCCACAGTGTGAGCACTGATGCGGCTTTTCTCCAGTGTGAATACGCTGGTGTCGTCGGAGTACACCCTCTCTGTTAAAACTCTTTCCACAGTGTGAGCACTGATACGGTTTCTCTCCTGTATGAATGCGCTGGTGTCTTTGGAGATAAGCTTTCTGCTTGAAACTCGTTCCACACTGTGAGCACTGATACGGTTTTTCTCCAGTGTGAATGCGCTGGTGTCTTTGGAAACTGCTCTGGTGAGTACATCTCTTCCTCCTATTGGAGGCTCTTGTGGACACCATGGTTGTTCTGTGTCTGTAGGGAGGAAAAGATGGAAGTCAATAACAAGCAACATTATCCCAATGCCCCATGAAGAACTGTTTAATTTTTCTACGTATTATCGTTAGGGACGCATCAATACCATGGGTTAAGGAGTTTCTAAAACTGCTAACTCCATTGCTCAAGAATATCAACACGGTGAACACTCCCCTACACTCGCTTAGCTGAGCCTGTGTAATGTCTTGTCTCCCCCTCCTGAGGAGACAAAACAGTTTGACAGAAGGTTTTCAGAGCTGCCCGAATGTCTTCTTTTTTCCATGGCCTAACCAAACCTGAGCTTTCAGAATCAGAATAAGTGTTACTGGCCAAGTATGCTTGAGTATACAAGGAATTTGTTGCTGGTTTATAGCGATCCTACAGTGCACACGTAGACATACAGTGCTGGATATAAACAAGACACAGAGTAATACAAAAAAAACTAATGACAGATACCACAGGACAGTTTACAGTGCAAACATAACACAATCTTAAAAACCACTCACCAAGAACAGTTAAGAGTAAAGTGATATTACAGTGCAGTGATTGCCCAGTTTGTTAGAAAACACTATGTATTGCACAGTAAATAAATATATTGCTTTCGCTTCTGCAGCTGCTTTTATCACAGCCTTTTTAGCGTTCCTTTACCTTTCAAAGGCGGGTTTGTACTTCTAATTTTGTTTTCCTTTGTTATTATAAAAAGAAAAAAAAAACTGAAAGATTTCTGCTGTGTGTTGCTCGGTTTGTTTTTTCTTCTCAATGAAATATTTGGGAAAAGGAAAGGAGAAAAAAGTAATGTTCAGCAGAAACGTTCAGCAGAAACGTTCAATAGAAATGAAACTGGAGATTGAGCTGAAATATAAAAAAAAGGAAAGGGAACATACAAAAAAAAAACAGTATGTATTGCACAGTAAATAAATATATTTCTTTCGCTTCTGCAGCTGCTTTTACCACAGTCTTTTTAGTGTTCCTTTACCTTTCAAATGAATAAGGAGGACCCTGTTTGAGGATTACTTTGAAATCCTTTTTCCTCACCACTCACACCAATGATTGAGGACTGGAACCGACCGGGTCACGTGTGCGGCACAGTGACTAGTGTGTGACCCTGGGCTACACGATACACAAGTCACTTCATCAACAAGGTCACAATCCATGAAAGGCACATTTTATTTAACCTGCTGTAAATCAGTGGCAGCATGAATGCTATACTATAATTACAGCACTGTATTCTAGCTTATTCAAGAATTTTTTATTACATCCCAAAAAAAACTCAGAATGAAATCACATTTATTAGAGAAAGTTGAAACTACAGTTTGCACAGGAGCTGCAAATAAAAAAATAAATAAATAAATAAATAAGTTGTGGAAGTGGGTTATCCTGGTCAATGTAACACCATGTTCATATTTTGGGAAATAGAACCAAGTTCAGCACAAAATAGCAGGGGAATGGGTGGGTCTGGTCACACTTTTGGCAGGTGCAGGTATACAACATACTACAGTCCAAACTTATTATATCGTTAAAGGGTCATGAAATTGCTCTATTTCAGCACCTATTTAGTTCTAATCACAGTTTTGAAAAATGCTAGAAAAGTAGGCGTGGCAATCTGCAGAGTGGAGGGAAAAAGAGGAGACAACACAACAACGGCTTCTGATCCAGTCGGTTTTATTCCACTTTCATTGAATTAAAATCATCAACAATCCCACAAAATGAACAAATATATTACACATTGTTATACAAGCTCACAGTACATTACACAAATAAATGCACAGCCATTTGCATTACTCTGCATCGAAAATATATATGAACAGGCTATTGCATTTTAAATAACTTTTCGGACCAATAATTTTGCGGCGTTTACTGACACAGTCACGTTCGATCGGTTATACTCAAGGAGCTCTACCGGTTACACTCACGGTATGGAAGGATTGCATTTGTTTCAAAGACTCGTGTCTATAGAAGACAATTTATCAATCAGTACCGTAGAGAAAGCCCTGCAACACTCTCGAACTCTAGTGTGAATGGGGCTTTACACCGCGGAAACAAACTCACCTCACCTAGACCGGTGAACACGCGGCGTCTCTCAACTCCGGTACGTGATCTCTCAGTGTGAAGCGTCTGTCTCAGGAAAGCGCGTCCACTTTACTCGACAAAATTCATTATCATCAAATTCATTTAAATATCTATTCATTATGTAACTTTTAAAATAACATTTGTACAAACTCACTAGAGATCTAGGGTTAGTGACTGAAACGCGGCGCGTTAAGACGACATGTTCACCAGCAGTTGCTTCCAAGCTGCTGCTCTGTACTGATAAAATCATGATTTTATAACCACGACGTCATCTGACGAAATCCCCACACACACACACACACACACACGAGTTAAACATAATGGCCGTGTTGTGATCTCTCACACTGAATGCAGGGATCGCACAGATGCTTCATAATGAAATTACAGGACTTTTCAAGCACTCATAATATATTTTTATATTATATATATATATATATATATATATATATATATATATATATATAGACAAGAGAAAGTATGTGAATCTTTTGGAATTTCATGGTTTTCTGAATAAATTTGTCATAAAATGTGATCTGATCTTCATCTAAGGTCACAGGTATTGACAAATAATGTGTCTAAAATAATAACACAAAAAAATTCTGACCTTTCATGTCTTTATTGAGAACAACCAAAAAAACCTCATAGTGCCTGTGGAAAAAGTATGTGAACCCTTAAGCTAATGGCCTCAAAAAAGCTAATTGGAGTCAGGTTTTAGCACACCTGGAGTCTGGTTAAGAAAATGAGTTTGGAGGTGTGCACTACAGCTACTTTGACTGATAAAAACCCCTCAAATTTTGGGAGTTTGCTCTGCACAAGAAGCACACGCTTATGTGAGCCATGCATTGCCAAAAAGAGCTTTCAGAGGATCTATGATTAAGAATTGTTGATTTACGTAAAGCTGGCAAGGGTCACAAAGTGATTTCAAAGACTTTAGAAATTCACCAGTCTACAGTTAGGCAAACATTCTACAAATGGAGACACTTTGGAACTGTTGCTACTCTACCAAGAATTGGGCACCCAGTCAAAATGACACCAAGAGCTTCAACGAAGCCTCATCAGTGAGGTAAAGAAACAACCCTGAATGACAGCCGAAGATTTGAAGGCATCATTGGAACTGGCTAACATCTCTGTTCATGAGTCTACAATACATAAAACACTGAACAAGCAGGGTATCTACGGCAGGACACCATGAAGGAAGCCACTGCTTACTGAAAAGAACATTGCTGCATGCCTGAAGTTTGCAAAAGAGCACACTGACACTCCACAGCGGTACGGGCAAAATGTTTTGTGGACTGATGAAACTAAGATTGAACTATTTGGAGGAACCACACAGCATTACATCTGGCATAGAAAGGGCATGGCCTATCATCAAGAAAACATCACCCCTACCGTAAAGTATGGTGGAGGAAACATCATGATTTGGGCATGCTTTGCTGCATCAGGGCCTGGCCAGCTTGCAATCATTGAGGGAAGATGAAATCCCAAGTACATCAGACAATTCTTCAGGATAATGTGAGAATGTCTGTACATCAGCTGAAACTGTGTAGAAGTTTGGTGATGCAACAGGACAACGACCCAAAACACCGGAGCAAGTCCACAACAGAATGGCTTCAGAAAAACAAAATCCACCTTTTGGAGTGGCCGAGTCAGAGCCCAGACCTCAACCCAATACAGACGCTATGGAATGACTTGAAGAGAGCCATAAACATGAGACGTCCAAAGAATATGACTGAGCTAAAGCAGTTCTGCCAGGAAGAATGGGCTAAAATTCCTCCTGAATGATGTGCAGGTCTGATCCACAGCTACAGGAAGCACCTGGTTGAGGTTATTGAGGGTTGAGGGTTCACTTACTTTTTCCACTGCCATTTAGAATGTTGAATGAGTGTGTTCAATAAAGACATGAGGGATCAGAATTTATTTTGTGTTATTTTACACACATTATATTTGTCAATACCCCTGACCTAGATGAAGATCAGATCACATTTTATGACAAATTTATGCAGAAAACCATGAAATTCCAAAAGGTTCACATACTTTTTCTTGCCACTGTGTGTGTGTAATGTGTGTGTGTGTGTGTGTGTGTGTGTGTGTAATATATATATATATATATATATATATATATATATATATATAGAGAGAGAGAGAGAGAGAGAGAGAGAGAGAGAGAGAGAGAGAGAGAGAGAGAGATGTTTTCAAGCACTATACAAGAGCTGTCATTCAAGCATATTCTTTATTTCTTGTTTTTAAATTTAAAGAATAAATATTATTAATAACAATAATAAAGGAAGAACATAGAAGGCCCATCCATTGATCATTGGCTGAAAGATCTGTCACACGGTATTGCATTGGAAAGAATAACCTACAGTATAAAATGTGGGATCTTTTTATACATTTTCTGGAAAATAACAAAATATTAGATATCTATTAATCCAATGACTGAAATGTGTATATATATTTAGGGAATTTCCCCAGTGTGGGATCAGTAAAGTTTATCTTATTGTGCTCTTGTATTTAAAAATATGTGGATATATCCATCTTAGCCTTTGTATTAGGGCTGCACAGTTAATCGAATTGTCACATTTGCGACTGAAAAGTATTTTGTGCAACTGTGAATAAACGTTTATTTACACCGGTGCGAGTGACCTGTTCGGAGTTGTATAATACAATTGGAATAAAAACTACAGGAAGTCCAAAATGCATCTACACCACACAACAGTTACTTTCACACTGTTTTTCATCTCCTTAGTCAACCGAATAAGTGTGGAAATACTGCAGGGAAGCCATTATGATGAAGAGTAACACTGAACATCACCTGCTTAAACTTCCTGATCTCACAAACCGCCATATTTTATCGATCCCGTAAAATGACCTGAACCTGCGACTGTGACCTGCTCGTGTAGACACAGTGGCATCGGACAGAGTAAATTAATAATACTAACACTACAAGGTGGGTTTAATTCAAACTTCTTAATTAAATAATTCCTCACTAATCATAGAGACAGTATACTGTCTCGCTACACGAGGGGTGTCAGACGAGCAGGATGAATTTTGAAAGTGGAATATATATATATATATATATATATATATATATATATATATATATATATATATATATATATATATATATATATATATATATATGCATAAAAAGGCACGAACTAGAAATTTTTAATAAAATGCTATTCCTAAATTATCCTCTAGAGGCGCACTGTTTTAGTCAGAGTACAAGACAGGGCACAACTCTGGGACTCAGACAGAACAGCAGATGGTAGCAACGCGCTTTCTGCTGTTTGTTATTATGGTGTAGTCTAACCTCTTTTCTACTCACCCCCACACCCTCATTAGCCAAAATGTCTGACAAAAAGGATAAAAGTGGATATTACTTTTCTCCTTTTTTGACAAAGGACCAAAAGATGCCAAGTTTCAGGTGCAAAAACAAAGTAGTCTAGACAGGACTAAGTCCTTTAAAATGCTGTTTCAGACACTGATTGCATGTAAAGAATACAGTTCTGTGAAAATAAATCCTTGCTGTAGTAATAGTTAAAAAATGTCCAATTTAATGTTAGTCAACAGCTTCACTACAAGAGTTTGGTTTGGTGGAATCCTATTGTTCATGCAATGCCATAAATTTTAAAGTGCAATACTATATTTTTCAGTTCCAAATACCTGTGACTTAAACTTTTTTGTATTTGTACAAACACTGTGACCAGTTGTAATGCACACATGTAAATGATCATCAGAAGCAAACTGCACATGTTTGTCTTAAGAAATCTGAGGTTGTTCATGATATGTTTTGTAAAAGGATATTTAATTAAACGAAGATTTTCCTAATGTACTTGTACTTCTCTGCACGAAATCAAAAGGAAAAACATGGACGTATTATTTATAGGTAATTATGCTATGATTTTACTGGCCCAGCCCACTTGACATCTAATTAGGCTGAATGTGGCCCCGAACTAAAATGAGGGACATCCCTGCGCTACACCATCTCAGACAGTGCATTCACTTCATTTAAACTCAGGGTTGCCAGATATCACTAGAAGAGTCAACTCCAGTTTCCATGTTTTGATTTAATCCCTCAAAATGCAATATGATCAGCAGACATGGCAACACTATACTGGGGAACCGGTCTAAAACTGAAACAAACAAAAATAAAACTACTAAAATGTAAAGACAGAAAATGTGCTTAGTTAAATAAATCATTTAATATAAAAATATATATAACTTCATAAAATATAAATAAAATGAGGAATAAAATAATGTTTAATTACTATGGGTTGCACTTAATATCAATTTGACATTAAGCTTAGCTCACAATTTCCTTAGACATCTATTAGCCTTTTTGCTAATATTAATCATTTTTGTGTTAGTCTACATTTAATTAGGACTCTATTGTTTAAGATATTTTAAAATAAATATTTTATGCTGTTTATCAATTAAACAACAGTATTACTAATTGCTATTATTTTAATTCAGTTTACAGTGACCATGAGCAGAGAGCTTACATTTATCTGTTTATGACCTCCTGATTAAAGTTTAAATAAAAAAAAAAGATTGGTATCTGGATCGGTTCGGTCTTAAAAATCCTGATCAGTGCATCCCTAATGAACACCATTAAACTAAAGCGCTTTGCATCTGGCAGGTAAATGAACTCACCCAATCACATCCTATATGAGATTATTCAGATATATACACAATATACACAGAGCGGTTCAAGAACTGACTCCAGCCCAGAACCATGACAGTGGAAAATGTCTAATAGTGTAGCTTTAACTATATTTAAGAGGAGCAGCATTTAAGAAAAACTTCAACCATGCTCCTAAATTTTTGTAAATTTTCGTAATGCTCCTGAAGGAAATTGTTAGCGTAGAGCCCTGAATTACCCATTACATTCTTGGGTATAACTAACACATTTTAAATGCTGCAAACATTTTGTCTATCACTCACATTAGTGAATAAACACTGTAGTGCCACTTTGGAAATGAGTGAAATGATTTAAACTTACTGCACATGTACACACTGACACACAGCATTTGATCAACTCCTTTCTCTCTCTGTGTGTTCAGTAAAAGACTAAATACTAAACTTTCCCTCAACATCTTGAAAACATGAAGCTACTAGAACATCATTACTTCACTCATTTGAGGAAATACACTTTTTCATGGGCATAAACACTTCTAACACCAACAAAAGTGAATAAAACTCACTCTGCTGCGTCACACCCACTCTGAAATACACACAGAGGGCCTATGGAGCACGTTTTTCTCCCTCTTTATCAAACAAGAAAAACACACTTAAACCCAAATTCACATACAATTGTGCACAAAATGATTCCAATATTACTTTAAAACCTATACTACATCAACACTTACACTCTTTGAGAAATAATGTTGAGATTTATTTTCAAATGTCTCCACAGAAATTATCCTCAATGGTGAAGACACGCAGCCATCCGTTTTACAAACACACGCATAAGAACTGCATCGGGTTGTAACTCGCGCTGCTCGCATGTGAACTCTCGCGATACTTGTGGACAGAACGGGAACTCACGTTCCTGCTTCTTAAAGGGCCAGCGTAACATTTTATCACTAGATGAGAAGGACATCACTGCACACTGCAGGGACAATACACTTAATTAAGGGCTTTAATAACCAGTTTCACCATTGGAATGTTGTCTTCTTTTTCACCTGGATACATATAATATAATATAATATAATATCATATAATAACATTTGCAATCACAGTGCAGGAGAAAGTACGAAATGCAAAGTGCAGTCTTTTTTATTCATCTATTTATTTAGATCCCTATTCCATTCATTTCTACGGTTTAGTCATCTGGTGGGCGTGGTTTCGGAGTGCGCAGGCGCGTCATTCAAACAGAGCGAGACGACCGTTGAGGATCAGACAGCGCGAGACAGCTCCTTTCAGGTAAATTGAGGTACTTCTGTTGGTTGTATGAATAAAACACTATTATTATCACAATTCTGATTAGCGTAGATTTACAACAGGTGCTTATTATTAGTAGTAGTAATTATTATTATTCCTCTAGTTCGCTCTTTCAGTGTAGCAAAAAGTTATTTATACTTTTTACACGTTAAACAAGCTCCATTATTGCGTTTTAAACATGGATATGACAGGATAGATCCCTCAGCTTGTCTTACATCGACTCTTTATGACAATACACTTCCTGTGAATAAAAACTAAAGAGTCTCAAACTGTTATTTATGAGGTTCATCAGGGCTCGTACAAGGAGCTTTTAGTCATTTAAAGTACTGGAAAACCTTGAAAATAAACTTTAAAGTGTTTATTGACATTATGGTGAAGATGAAGCAACGCATGGGAAATGCAAATGTAGTCTATCAGAGTAAAGGATAACAATGACTTAATGTTAAGAAAAATCGTTAACACCATGCCAGTTTCTATGGCCATTTCCATGGTGAGATGGGTAAGGAACTCCATAAAAATGTTTTGAAAATCTACCCCCAGAATAACTCTGAAATTGCATTAGGTTTGACTTTGCTAAATTTCTTTGAGTTTTGACTTAGGGAAAAAAAAAAAAAAAAAAAAAAAGGTTTTGCACAGGGTTAAGACCAGTATAATCTAATAAAACATGTTTCAAGGATAATGGATTCTGGCAGAAGGTACATGATGGCAAATCCAATATTGAAAACTTAAGCTGGAGTGACTTATTTGACAACAGGTGTAGACCATTTGGTCCCAGTGATTTGAAAAATGTTTGCCAACAGTAGAGCTGATTTCATGGAGTTTGTTCATCCCACTCACTTTGCTATTTGTTGTTAATATACAAGTTTATGGGTTTTAGGGCAGTGGGAGGTTTTTGTCTGTGTCTCCATTTCCCAGCATTTCACAGTGTCCAGGTACCCAGCAGAAGTAGATATTAATTTTGGACCTCCAGATCCAGCAATCTGCAAAGACACAGCAGATCCTGTTGTAGAAAATCTCTCCAAAAAGTCAAAAACTTCCAGAAACAAGGAGTTATGGATGTCAAAAGATCAAACTTTATTTGAAGTCAAATAAAGCCAAGACATCTGCTGAAAGTGTAAGCACTCAAACTGAAGCTCAATTTCTTCCCGTAACTTCTGTGGAGGGCCCGTTTATTATTTCCTCTGATGATGATAGTAGCTTTGCTACAAACACATCATATGACCTCTCAACTACAAATTATTCACCTACAAGCCCTATTCCCTCCCCAGAATGTGTGTATGATAGTGATTCTCAATAAACTACATACTCTGTTACCCTCTTGTTTTCCTGTGTCTTAAATTTATTCCGGAAGCTTTTGAGTTTTGGCTGCATGGCATGGGCGTGGCGGTCTCATAAATTTCAATGTTTCACCACGAAAAAGGAAGTTGTTATAACTCAAACACAGAATGTCCAATCTGCTCATATACCCACGGAATGTCTAGAAAGCACCAAAAACCATAAACAAACGAAAAGAATTAGAGAATAAATACATGTAACATTAAGCAATAATAAAAATATAACTTACCCATAATGATGAAGTGATGAAAATATCCAAATTAATTGTTCAGGACAATGAGCGACGAGATGCACACAGCTCGGTTACCGGAAGTGGTTATGGCAGTGGGGCCTTGAACATTGTTTTAAATTCCCAAGAAGAAAAAAAAAACACGAAGATAAGAGTATATCCAATAGCTGACTATGTGTTTTATGGGGATTTCAGAATAAGAAAAGCTTGTTCTAACCGTATTTCATTTTGAGGAAAGTTGGATTGAAGGGGAATCAGAAAAAGATGTTAATAAATCTAAAGATGTTAATAATGTTTGGAATTTGGGATTCCAAAAGAATGAGATAAGTAAATAGGGGATTGAATCTGTGCTTAGATTCAGATAATTTTTGAGACGTCTCACAAGGTGATCTCATGTTGTTTTTTGAACGATAAACTGGATTTTTGCTTCTCTCATCTATCTTGTTCGTGGATTCATTTTGATCAGTAAATTGAGGATTACTGTATTGACTAACTAGAGGAAATTCAGCAACCTAGTCGTTTTAGATACGACATTTTGGCGAGCCAGCTAGGAGGGTTACGGCTGGCGAATTGATCCCATCCGGTGGGACTTCACCACTCTGTGGACAGCAGATACCTGTTTTATTCAAAGCTCTGCTGTAGCGAACCTGCTGTCTGGGAGGGAGAGGCCCTGGGGTGGGGAGAGAGGAGTTGGCCCCCTTTGCACGAGCCTAGAGGTACCTCAAAGATAAATAATTGGATAAAATAACTGAAACCTCTGAGAGAGCAGTGGATGGGAGAAGTAAAATAAATTAAGTTTGGGCCTCTGGTAAAAAAGAACCAGATGATTATGTGAATGTTTTTAATGTGTGCTTCTGTGGTATATGTGTATAAATTATGAAAAGGTTCATTTGTAATGAATAAGTGAATAAGAAATTCCTGTAATACTGCTGTTGAGACAAGGGTTTGGAACCTCCTCAACAGGGCTGCTTGGAGACAGGAAGCGTGAGGCCTTACTCCCTTGAATACCGCTGCCAAGGTAAGGCAGGGCTGCTTGGTGAGGGACAATATCCTGGGCCCAGGTCTGGGTATCTGCTGAGAAGGGGTAAGAGCAATAAGAGCCAACCCTTATTTGAAAGCAGACCCAGTGTGTGTATGAATGTGATGTGTGTGCATAGCAGATGAATGCGTGAGTAAATGAATAAATAAATACCTAACAGATTGGATATATAATATTGGGTTATTGGGGAAATGGTGAAGATATGAAAATATATTAGATAGTAGAAAGAACATGAGGTGTAACTGGAAAGTAATGTGTAAAAAGGTGTGGTTATTCTTTTGGAAGGTTATGATAATTAGTGAATATTGTTGAGCCCCTTGGAAACAAGGCGGAGCTGAGAGGCAGCGGGGAGGACCATACCTCTACACACTGGAAAAAAGAAAAACCGATAAAGAGAGCGAGAATCATAAAAAACAGACAAAAAGGGAAAAAGGTAAGGGGAGTAAATATTTATAATCACGAACACCAGTCATACGAGCGTTAAAGAAGGCTTAGAGGACATTCACAGTATAGTCAGTTCAGACAACACTGTAGTGTAAATATTATTGCTATTGCTAGGAGTTGATCAGTTAGCAATCAGGCTATCGGCAGATGGGGTGTGGGTCACGAGGTACAGCCTCAGGAATATACCTAATTGAGATATTTTGGTGATAAGCCACATCATAAGTAACCTAGGAGTAACTAGGGAGTAGGCGTGATTCATAGAGTATGGAGTCTCCAATTGAGAGAATAATAAGAAAACATAAAAAAGATGAAAAGTATATAAGGCATTGTTGCAAGAAATGGTGTGACAGGACAGCTGGAGAATTGCAATGGCCAACAGAGGGAACATTTGATGAACAGATGTGCCAAAAAATGATGCAGAGGTTAGCTTGCTGGAATGAAAAGAAAAAAGGGAGAAAAAGCCAAGGCCAGGCTAGAGAAAAAGGAGGAAATAGTGGGGTAGTTTGAGCTAGAAGGAAGGATGGATAGGAAAAGGAAAGAACAAGCAAGGAAAGAGCAGAAGAAGAAACAGCAGGAGGATGCTAACGAGATGGAAGTTAAGGAACACAAAGCGAAACTGAAGGATACTGAGGGGGAAAGTGAAAAGTCAGAAAAGGATAGGGAAAAAGGGACGGCACCACCATACGGGATGCAACAGGGACCCGGCATCCCACCATCATACAACATGCAATACACTCCCCGACCACCTCCACGCACGGTGGGAATATATCTATCACTGACACAAGGTGACATACCAAACATCGAAGGATGGGAACCTTCTAGGATGAAATTGCATGGAACATTTGATGGGATCTGCAGGCCACTGGACAAAGAGGAAGCTAGGGGAGACAGTGTCTGCATCTCACAGAGACAGAGTAGCACGCTGTCTGAACCCCGTATGAACACAAGCAATGAGGACAAAGAGGTACAAGCACACTGGGAAGAGGCACATTGGTTCCAACATACTAGCACTCCCATATGGGAAACAACCAGCAGGGTGGCTCTCCCGGAGTGTGTACGCCAAGAAGAGGATGGGGAGCTACAAAGACAGGAAGAAAACCGAAAAACAAAAAAGACACTTAAAGAAGAAGTGACGGTAGATCCCAACTCCCAAGGTAAGTGAAGGGTTGAAAGATGCGGCAAATGGATAACAAGAACCACAAAGGCAGATTGTAATTGCAAGAACTAATGATCCAGACACGCAAACAGAACAACTGGACTCACAAGCCAACAGAGGCCAGATCGTCCACATGGAAGGGGACATGACCATAACTGCACTGAGGACCGAGGAAGGGGAACGGTTGAAGACAAGACTAGGGAATCTGGAAGGTTTGGTACAGGAAAAAGGAAGAGAATTCCACCAAGTGAAAGGATTGGCCAGAAGTGCATGCGAGGCTGCTGCGGGAAGTCGCAATGTAGGTCACGCACAATTGGATAGTATGAAATTAATAGTGGAAATCAAACAACAGATGGACTACGCCATAGAAGATC
This sequence comes from Ictalurus furcatus, assembly GCF_023375685.1. Lineage (NCBI taxonomy): Eukaryota > Metazoa > Chordata > Actinopteri > Siluriformes > Ictaluridae > Ictalurus > Ictalurus furcatus. The sequence continues at coordinate 37,650,439 of NC_071255.1, forward strand.
AGAAGGGATTATTAGAACTAACTAAACAAAGGTTGCGTGAACTAGAAGGGACAGAGACCTCAGTGGAGGAGGAAGATGAAATAGAGGAAAGAGGGGAAGCTGATATGGACTTTACTAATGTAAATGCCCAAAACGATGAGAGAGGTGGCTCTGGCCAATATGAGAGGATGGCATTACGTGACCGAAATTCACTCCAAGCTCCAATTCGATTTACAAATGAGGGCACTAGCAAGAGATCTGCTACAAGAACCGTGCAGAAAGAGAAAAAGAACGGGAACCCTGCCACCTTTTACCCATTGACGATGAAGGGTAAGGCAGTGCAATATGTACCGTGGACCTTTATGGACTTAACAGGATTGGTACAGAAACTTCCAAATCTGTGCGATGGAGGTCAAAGGTGGATAACCAAGTTTGAGGAGAAAACAACAGGACAACTGTTGACCATTGGAGACATAAAAGCTGTATTGTGTCAGACTGTGGGCAAAGGCTGAACCAAAGAAATAATGGAGATGGCCGACTTGAAGAAAGAGATGGATGACCGCAGGTGCGATCCACTGCCATTTGGCCTGAGGCAGAATATTGTGTGGGGAGCAATACAAAAAATGTACCCCACAAAGTTAGATCCAGGACAGCTAGAAACTATCAAACATAAAAAGGAAGAAAATATAATGAAATTTGTGCAAGAGTTTCAGGACAAATGGAGAGACGAGACAGGAGGCAAATGGGACGAGTCCTCTCCCAGTGCAGGACTCTTCAGGATGATGCTAAAGAAGGCCCTACCTGAGGATCTGCAAGAAAAATTAGAAGGCATAGTGAGACTGAATACAATGGAATGGAACTCATTCATAGCACATGTAACACATCATGTAGATCAGTACAGGAAAAAGAAAAAGGAAACTAAAGAAGCAGCCGAGGCATTGACGACCCAACTGTACAAGGCACAGCTGGGAGAGATAGTAAGAGCAAAGCAAGAAGAGAAGGAAAAGAAGAAAGAGGTTGCCAAACAAGCTGCGCTGATGGTGACACCACAAGCCACGGCACTGCAGGAACAGACAATTGTGGCCGCTGTCCCAGTGGCAGCACCGACACAAGCACAACTGACATACGCTCCTGTACAGATACCTACAATGCAGCTGGCTCCTGTTGAATACATGTATGCAGGAAGGCCCCAAGCCCCCCAGAATTACAGATTCCAAGGACTGATGCCCCAGAACAGTGGCCGAGGCAGAGGGTTCTTTCGTGGAGGTCCAATGCAAGGACCCACCAGACAGAGCATGTCTGCTGAAGGATGTTGGACATGTGGAGACCCAAGTCACCTCAGGAGAAATTGTCCACAGGCAATGGCCAGGTAAACATAGGGAGATCATGTGGATAGGGCTGAGAGGAGAGGTCAGACCCTAGAGCCACAAGCCATGGGACAGGGACGAGGGAACCAATGGATGGAACAACAATGGCAGCCCCCAGTGACTCCTGGAGGGTCGATGTTTGGCCCCAATGGAGGGCCAAACCCACACCAGTGTTGAAGAGGCCCAGAGAAGTCAGAGGGGGACCTGATGCAGTACATCACCACACTGCACCCGGAACAAGAACCAACGGTCCCGGTGTCAGTCGGGAAGGGATTAAAGGTACCCTTCATGATTGATACAGGGGCTACTTATTCAAGCATCGGGAAAGAAGGCTCACAGCTCCCCATCACCCGTAAAGCGATTCAAACTATGGGCTTCTCGGGAAAAATACAGACATTACGCTTTACAGAGCCTCAGGAACTTACATTCAATGGTGTTACTATACAGACAACCCTGCTATATTCTCCAGGGGCACCAGTGAACTTACTAGGCCGAGATGCCCTGTGTAAACTAGGGGCAAAGATACAATGTGACCCGACTGGGCTGTGGGTTACCTTTCTGACGCCCATAGCTACACAGTACTTGCTCCTCCAAGAACAAGACACGACTCCACCAGTTCCTGACAAAGTGTACTGGTTGGAAGTGGAGGACATGGAGAAATCGGAATTATGGGAAAAGTTTAAAGAATGGAAACTCTGGCTGAAGTATATGCATCCAGACTGCCATGAAACACAAACTCCGTTACACTGTACAATCAAGTATGACAAGGGTGATGACAAGGGACAGGATGAGGAGTTTGCCCAGTTGTGGGAAGAACTCGAAGAAGGATGTAAAGTAGCAGTAAAGACTTTGGATGTAATAAGTGGGCCCCAAGGGATAGCAGCCATGGTACAACTGCCAGAAAGACTGAAAAATTGGTACCAGGTGGAGGATGCAGTCCCCCATGTCTCTCTTATGGTCGCAAATAAGTTTGAACCTAAAGATTTAGGACCAGTGGTTAAGCAGGCTAGGGAAGTGAGGGAATGGAAACCAACTGAGAACCCATACTTACACAGGTCACCTGATGGGCAGTTCATACGAATCTCTGTAACAGCAGTAGACCCAATGGTAGCAACATGTGTCGTGATTCAGAAGGTAGCTGCAGGGCAAAAGCAGATGGTAATGGTAGAGGAAGGAAAAGATCCAGATGAGGAAGAACTGCTAAGAAAAGTGCCAGGAAAATTATGGACAAAGCACCCAACAGATGTAGGGTTAGTTGAATCAGGAGGGCTAGCAAAGATAAAAGTCAAAGGGAACATTCGACTCAACGGGTATTCAACAATACCCGTTGTCCTCACAAGCCAGGGAAGGTATAGTACCAACCATACAAGGGCTAATCGAAGCAGGTGTATTGATTCCCACCAGGAGCCCTAGCAACACTCCAATCTTTCCTGTCAAGAAGCCCGATTCAGATAAATGGAGGTTGGTGCATGATTTGAGAGCTATAAATCAAACAGTGGTGCCTGAAACGCCAATTGTTCCAGACCCACACACGTTGTTATCAAACATACCTGAGGGAACAAAGTGGTATACGGTAATTGATCTGTGCTCTGCATTTTTTAGTGTACCTCTCCACCCAGATTCACAGTATCTATTTTTCACTTATGCTGGACAACAATACACATACACGAGACTTCCCCAGGGAAATAGTGAAAGCCCCTCTATATTCAACTAGGTTCTAGCTCATGACCTTGAAACTCTGAATTTTTGTTGTACCTTGTTACAATACGTGGACGACCTTTTACTCTGTAGCTCAACCAAAGAACAATGTCAGGAAGACTCGGTAAAGGTGTTAACTATGCTAGCCGAAAATGGCCACAAAGTGAGAAGAGAAAACTCCAGTTTTGTAAACCTAAAGTAGAGTACTTGGGATAAATGTCCTAGAAGGGGCAAGCCACAAAATTTCGCCTAAGCACATGGAAACCATTAATAAAGCACCCCAACCACAAACTGTACGACAAATGTTAGCATTCTTAGGAATGGCGGGTTTTAGACGACCATGGGTCTGTGACTTTCCGCTAATAGTTTAACCTCTCCTTGATTTAATAAAAAGCGCAGACCAAACACAGCGAAATGCTCCTCTTACCTGGACCCCTGGGGCATTAGCTGCATTTGAATCACTCAAAGCCACATTGACGTCAGCACCTGCATTGGCAAATCCTGATTATGGTAAACCCTTTCACTTGTATATTTCATAAAAGCGGGGCTTTGCATCTGCTGTATTGACACAACAGCAACAATGTGTAGGTAAACAACCTATAGCGTACTACAGTACCGCATTGGATAACACTGAGAAGGGAATGCCACCATATTATCATGCCTTGGCGGCTGCTGCATTTGCTAACAAAAAGGCATCCTCCGGTACGATGGGGCATCCTGTCATGCTGTATACAACACATGCATTGTATGCATTATTGACCAGTCAGTCTTTCGTCATTACCAACTCGCGATGCACATGGTACGATGTCATTCTGTCGGCCCCAGAGTTAACCATAGAAATGTGTAACACAGTTAACCGCGCGACAAAATGGTTACTCCACAAGATGGGTTGCCCCATGAATGCGTGTTCGAATCAGAAAAATTCCTAAAAGCACGTGCCGACTTACAGAATCAGCCTTTGTCAAATGCACAACGTGTTCTTTGTAGATGGGTCGTGTTTTCGATCTGATACAGGGAATAAAGCTGGATTTGCTGTTGTAGAGGCTAGGGTGGATCCTCTTTAATTTAAAACAGTAATTAATGGAGGTCTCTTTTCCCCAACCCTGCTTGACACAATTGGCAGAAATCAGAAATCTCTGACTGCTACATGTGAACTAGGAAGTGGTAAAAGCTGTACAATTTATACTGATTCAGCATATGCATATGGAGTATGTCATGTATTTGGGCCTATATGGGCACAGAGAGGATTTCAGAGGGCAGATGGGTCCACAATTACTCATGGAGCAGCTATATCAGACTTGTTGTATGCTATGACCTTGCCAGCCGAACTTGCGATTGTGAAATGTCAGGCTCACAAGACTGATGGTACTTTTGTTACTAGGGGTAACACGGCAGCAGATGAGGCAGCAAAGAAAGCTGCTTTAGGAACATCACCAATGATGGCCATGATAAACCCGGGGAAGGAAGAGGTCCGACACCCACAAGAGGATAATGTGGAACAAATCGTGGAAATACGAAAAGAGGCCAGTGAGGCAGAAATAGCTAAATGGATAGCTAGAGGAGCAAAGAAAGAATGAGGCACAGGGCTGTGGCGGAGTGTAGAAGGCTTGTGTGTGGCCCCACTGAGTCTCTTACCGCTGCTCATAAAAGATGCATATGGGGTGGACAATGCTAATAGAGGAGAAACCTTGAGGAAAATCAGGGAGGTTTGGTGGTCCCCCTACTTAGCCAGCATGATTAATAAGGCACTAAATCAATGCGAGACATGCGTAAGACACAATGTCCGCAAGAGCTTCACAGTCCCTATAGGGCACATTCCAGAACCAAAGGGTCCGTTCAGGCACATAATAATGGACTTTGTGGATATGGGCAGTGACAATCGGAAGGAGGGTAAGAGATACATATTGGTGGTGACGGACCGCTTCAGTCGTTGGGTAGAGGCAGTTGCAACAGCCAATCAGGAGGCATTAACAGTAGCTAAGTTTCTGCGTAGGGAAGTTATTCCACGGTTTGGAGTTCTGGATTTCATCAGCTCAGACAATGCTCTGCATTTTGTTAATCAGGTTATAAAGGCTGGAGCCAAGGCTTTGTGTATGGAGCATAAGCTGGGGTGTGTGTATCATCCACAGTCACAGGGAATGGTGGAAAAGGCTAATGGAATAATAAAAAACAAGGTTACAAATATCTGTGAAAGCTCACGGCTTACTTAGGTTCAAGCATTGCCACCAGCCCTAATGAAAATGTGGTCCCAGACTTACCGTACTACTCATCTAACCCCACACGAGATGTTGACGGGCTTCCCTATGCCTATGGCGTTTACTCGGGGTCCCTACAAGGGCCCACCTCTTGAAAAACTAGAGGGCGAAATGCAGGAATATGTGCGCCACCTAACCCAAATCCACAAGCATTTGTATTTGCAGGTGCACGAGGCAATCCATGGTGAAGACGTCACCACACCTGAAAGACTTGTTGAACCAGCCAACTACGTGTATATACGCACGTTCAAAGGGAAGCACTTCAACGACCCTCGAAGGAAAGGACCATTCAAGGTGGTTGCAGCAACTCCGACTGCAGTAAAAGTTGAAGGTAAGGAGCACTGGTACCACCTAAACCACTGCAGCCATGGGGTGGGAAAAGGCAGACTTTTGCACCCTACTGAGGACAGGGAAAATAGGCTCCAGCATCCTAATCAAGGAGTGAGAGGTAGACTCCTGCATCCCGCTGGAAAAGCAGACGACACACACTCTGTAGATAATAACGAAGACCTAGACTTCGCAAGCAACAGTGATCCGGACGACCCCCAGGCGGCCCCCTCCCACAGAACACGTGGACAAGTTAAGAAGAGGGGAGAGCACAGAGCACGCCGACAGGCAGCAAGTGACAACGACACTCCTACAAGTACACCAGGTGGTAGCACTCCAGAGTACGGACCATTGATGATTCCAGATGAAGACTCACGGGTAATACCAGACGTGGCTGACATACCACCTGAGGAAGTCTGTGCACCTCCAGCCCCTAGTCCAGACCCAGACCAGTTTCCTGAAGCCTTGCTTATCACCAGCAACCCCAACAGCACCTGAACACTGTCCCTGTCATAGGTATAAACCAGCAAATTCTACAGCTCCTTTCACCCGAATTTGCAGTTCCGCTTCCACAGGTAGCTCACGCAGTTGGACCAGATGCCGGTCCCCAAGCTGGCCCCGAGGCCATACCCCCGGATGCGGCTGAACCGCACCAGCCATCACATTAAAATCCGGGTGCTTCTTGCAGCCATCGTCATAATAAGTGCTGTCAGAATTACCGTGATTATTATTATCATTCTGGGTGGCACTGAGGTCCAGAAGATAGTACCCATGACTGAAACCTCATTGTACCACACAACCGTTGGAAATAGTAGCACAATCTTTCATTTGTGGGTGCCTAACACCGGCCAGGCTAATGATGTAATCCCTTGCAGACCATGCAGACACACTAATGGCCTGCTCATACCGATGAGCCCACCTACTCCTGCTAATATAGACCGCAGATGTGCCTTAGCTTTGCTTAAATTGGCCCAGGGTGCACAATTGCTTAGAGCAGACACCAACTATACCATCGATTACAGAATGTGGAGCATGCAGCGCTCCTTGTTAAGAGGTACAAACCGGCAGCCACCTGGGACTGCATGCAGTGATCAACCCCAAACCCTTGTAGTTGAGAGGACCGCCACCGCCCAAATGGTAAAGCTGCAGAGATGTAGCTTTTATAAGGAGGCTACCTACCCTAGCCTAACCTCTCCCCAAGGGCGGCCCCCTGCGATATGCAAAATATCTCGGTCGAAGACATCGTTTCCGTAGAGGTGGAAAAGGACATAACACAACGTGTTCCCCGTGTGGACCACCTTATGGACATAAAGCATGATGAACTGTTGGTGGTGTGAGCCCCATGAACAATGAAGTATGGATTAGAATGGACTGTTGGAATGTTTATACTTATATTATGATGTGTATTGTGGTTACAGTAACACATATTGTCAAAAGCTGAGCCAGGTGTAGCCACTGTCGAGCACGCAGTGCTGGCAGGGTGGGAATTTTTCCTCGCAACTGGGTTAAGAGGTTTTTTCGCCCACCACTGGGTCAGACTTCTTTTGGTAAAAGCAAATGAACCCTTGAGTCCTGAAGATACAAGGTAGTGGTCAATAAGGTCTATCCGAGAAAATAGGGACGCTATAGGGATATTATCATTAGATGTAGTCAAAAATAGGAGCGTTGTTAGTGCTTGACGTAGTCAACAGAATATAGTCAAATTGTATCACTTACATACAGTATAACAACATAGTATCAATTCACATCAATTAATTACCTGAGCACCTTGACTTAGTTATATATAAAGTACACAGTTATATATATATATATATATATATATATATATATATATATATATATATATATATATATATATATATAAAGTACACAGTTATAGATGAGTAATTATTTACAATCACACGATCCAGTGCCACCCAGATGAGGACAGACGGGTTCCCAGAGAACCCAGACGGGTTCCCTTTTGAGTCTCGTTCCTCTCAAGGTTATGTCTTCATATCATCTCAGGGAGTTTTTCCTCACCACTGTCACCTCTCATTATGGATAAATGTATACATTTACAATTTATATCAGGATTTTATATATATATATATATATATATATATATATATATATATATATATATATATAAAGCTGCTTTGTGACTCTGTCCATTGCTATACAAATAAAATTGAATTTCTACAGATGCCAGTCGTTATGGACTGGGTGTTCTACTAGCTCAGGTACAGTCAGGGGGAAATTAGAAATCAGTTGCTTCCACTTCTCAAAATGTGGTATTGTGTGGTTGAAAAAGAGGCACTAGTCTGCGTGTGCGCTGCCGAGAAGTGGCAAAAATACTTTTGGGGTCATAGTTTAACTTTACAAACTGACCACCAAGCTCTTACAGTGTTGCTTACCACAAACAGAATGGATAGAGCTTGCATGCACATTGCTCTACTGTGCTTTAATTATGTGGTATATCACCCAGGTACAGAAAACTATACCGCTGATTTCCTATCATCATGTCTTCCTCTGCCTGAACATGCTGATTTTCTCTACATTGCACTCTTTACTAGTGAATGACTTTGAAGCTGCCAGCTCTGCTGCCCTGAAATGGAAGCCTTTCAAACAGATTAGTCATTAGTCATGAGTGGCCATCTTCCATCAAGGTTGTGATTCAGGTCTTGACCTCCTACTATAAAGAGAGAGAAGAACTCTTGGTGATGGACAGTTACAGATCCCATATGGTGAGTATGGGACGCTAGATCAGAATTTCAGCTTTCGTTTCCTAATATTTATATCTAGATGCCTTAAACAACTTAGAACATGACACTCTGGTGGTAGATCATCCAAGTTTTAGGTGAGCAAAAGTATTGGAACAGTATTAGGGATGCACCGAAATTAAAATTCTTGGCTGAAGCCGAAACTGAATATAATGGAAAAACTTGGCCGAAAGCCGAAGGCCGAAACCGAACATGGTTTTTTTTTTCACATTTTTTTCCATTTATTTTGCCATTTTTTTTAACCATTGCATAAATTAAATAGTCAAAATGTGCTTTTTACTATTTTGTCTTGCTTTTCAAAGAAAAAAAACAATTACAAAAACTACAATTTCAAAATATTTATTTAACACTGAACATTTTTTTTCATTCCAGCAGGCATACTCTACCAACAAGGCACAATATAACTTTAAATAAATAAATGAGTAAAATAAAAATATTTTGATGTGGTCATCTTTGTGCCCCCCTTGTATAGCCTGTTAGGCCTATAACTGACTGCTGAAAGAATGTAACACTCTGTAGCCTACAACAAAAAAGTGCATTAAAAAGTGCATTGACAAGAGTGCAAAAAATGGTTCTATTGGGTTCTATTCGGCTGATTATATTGGGGATATATACCGCTCGCGTCCCTGTACGCCTCACCGAGTATTATAGTAGATATAGTAGAGTTAGATACGTTGTTAATGTTCTGTTCCTTGTTAGATTTAGTTAGTTTAAACTATAGATTAGTTAATTTAGTCCCTGCTGGTTTTTCCGCTCCCAGTCCATAGTACTAGTTCATGTTTCTTGTTTTGTGTTTTGACCCTGTTTTCTGTGACCGCGACTCTGATTCCCTTTGCTCCATTTATGCCTGTTTGCCGATCGCCAGAAACCTTTGCCTGTCTTGACTACGTTTTCGTTTCTTGGATTTTGGATTTGTGTTTCTTGGATTACGATTTGGATTTGTCTGCCTGCCATTAAATAAATACGTCTTTACCTGCTTCGTACTCTACTCCCTTACGTTTCACGACGTGACAGAAAACTCTGGAACAGAAACAAAAAAGTAAACATCCGAAGAGAATGTAGCTCGTGCATGCGCGCGCCCGCTCATCGAGGTCGTGACATTTGCGCGTCTCACTCTGGTTGCTAGGTTATTTGGTAGCTTCATCAAACACGCCATTGTTCGGTCAAATTCATTTGGCATTTTCACTTATTTGGCCAAACACCGAAAATGCTTTTTTTGCTATTTTCGGCAGAATAATTTCGGTTGCCGAACATTTGGTGCATCCCTAAACAGTATTAAAGTAAATAACACGTAATACTTGGCTACATATCCCTTGCTTGCAATAACTGCATCAAGCTGGCAACCCAGTGACAACACCATACTCTTCTTCTGTGAAGCTTTTTCAGGTTTTTACCACAGCTTCTTTCAGTAGTTGTTTGTTTCAGGAGGTGAGATGCTGATCAGTTGGGTAAAGGTCTGGTGATTGACTTGTCCAGTCTAAAACCCTCCACTTTTCCCCCCTGATGAAGTCCTGTGTTGAGGTGGAAGTGTGTTTTGGATCGTTGTCTTGCTACATGATGAAGTTCCTCCTGATTAATTTGGATGCATTTCTCTCTAAACTGGCACACAGAATGTTCCTGTAGACTTCTGAATTCATTCTGCTGCTACCATCATGAGTTCCATCATCAATAAAGATTAGTGAGAATGTTCCAGAAGCAGCCATGCAAGCCCAAGCCATGACACTACCTCCACCATGTCTCACAGATGAGCTTGCATGTTCTGGATCATGAGCAGATCCTCTGGTTGGAATCTTGTGGTGTGGCCTCTATATTTCTGCTCTCAAAGTCTTATTCGAATGGTGGATTGTGATACCTTCACCCCTGCCCTGTGGAGGATGTTGCTGATGTCATTGGCTGTTGTTTTTGGGGTTTTCTTCACAGCATATGTTTCTGTCATCGACTGTTGTTGTTTTCCTTGGCCGACCCATTCCATGTCAGGTTGTTCAGTACACCAGTGGATTCTTTCTTTTTCAGGACATTCCAAATTGTTGTACTGTCTATGCCCAATGTTTGTACAGTGGCTTTGATTGATTGTACCTCTTTTCTTCACAATGGCTTGCTATTCTCCCACAGACTTCTTGTTGGCTTATCCTTTTTAACAAAAACTTTCACACTATCCGGTGTCACCCAGATGAGGACGGGTTCCCTTCTGAGTCTGGTTCCTCTCAAGGTTACATCTTTGTATCATCTCAGGGAGTTTTTCCTCACCACTGTCACCTCTGGCTTGCTCATTATGGATAAATTTATGAATTTACCATATATATCTGGAATTTTTATATATATTTCTGTAAAGCTGCTTTGTGACAATGTCCCTTGATAAAGTGCTATACAAATAAAATTTAATTGAGTTACTCTGCCTGACACTTACCCTGTGTTTAATTGTCCACCACATTATGAAAAAAAAAAACAACAACAAAAAAAAACAGAACAGATGAAATGTTAAGTGATAAATTCTAGTCTAAACTAGAAATCAGAGTAACAGACAGATTGGTGAGATTTTTTTTTTTTGCTCTTACCATTTTTCTGTTCTGTATCAGTTCTATTTGAAGAAATAAAACCTGGTTGTTCCATGAAAGAAACATCGAACGATCCTCAACAGCTTCCAATAAGACAGTTCTGTGAAAAAGAATGAAAATAAACTTGACCAGACAAAATAACAGGATGTGAAATGCTGAAGGTGAAGCTTTGATTTCAGCAAGGCAATAGATACCCTAACTGAGTTAACATGACATGTATGATAAGAGGAAGTGTAACAGGAAATGTTAATAATGTGAATAATACTGTCCTCCTTCCATGTGTAATATTTTTATGAAGATACACACCAAGTTAAACTTCATTCACTATAGAATCAGGAAATGTGTGTTCAAGTTCCAGTATTTATTGTATCATAAAGATACAACTCTACAATGAATTTGTGTGAAACTAAAGTAAAAAAATATATACAAACATCTCCGGTTAGTCTCTTGACTACATATTGCTTCCTAAAAAACACCAACTCTATAGATTACTATAACAATACCAAAATTGTGTACATTCTTATATTGATTATTAACACTGCACGTCTTCAGGTCTATCTCAGTATTATCAGTATTATTCACATAGCTAAGATAACATGATATATATAATGATAATTACATTTACAGTATTTGGCAGACACCCTTATCCAGAGAGACTTACAACTGAGCAGTTGAGGGTTAAGTTCCAAGAGCCCAGCAGTGGCAGCTTGGTGGTGGTGGGATTTAAACTCAAGAGCTTCCAATCACTTTCCCAACATCTTAACCACTGAGCTACCTCTGTCCTACCAGTGTGTATGATAATGAGTCTTTATTGATCACGTATACATTGCAGCACAGCGATTCAATTCTTTTCTTCGCATACCCCAGCATGTTAGGAAGTTGGGGTCAGAGTGCAGGGTCAGCCATGATACAGCGCCCCTTGGAGCAGAGAGGGTTAAGGGCTTTGCCCATGGTCCTAGCAGTGGCAGCCTGGCAGTGCTGGGGCTTGAACCCGTGATCCCTGAATATAGTTATATTTAACTATGGCTTACATTTACATATGAAAAATATTACATTATATTTTACATAGCACAAGTGAAGAACATAAACGTGTACAGATATTACTCTTCTGAAAACTTCCAAAAGCAAAGATTGGTGAGGATTATCTAGGAGAAACACGTCGTCCACTAGATGGCCTTTAAACCCATCTTTAATTTTAGAAAGCATAAAAATGCTCAGAAAGTTTTATTTTACCAGTGGTTTTCAAAGTGGGGGCCTCAACAATTTGGTGTGAAAAATAAATAAATACAAGATTTTTAAATTTTTTATTTTATTTATTTAATTTAAAAAAAAACAACATTTTTTCAAACAACCACACACACACACACACACACACACACACAATCAATTCCTAATGTAATGTAATTATTAATAATAAAAAAGGAGAAGTCTGTATTTGAATGTGTTTAAAAGACATCTTGCAAAAGGGGGGCCTCGGTCAAATGTTAATGCCATTTGGGGGGCCTTGCCCTGGAAAAGTTTGGGAACCCCTGCATTACATTACATTACATTACGTTACGTTACAGACTTTTATTTTGAAATCTGTGCCCGCTCGTTTCACACAGTGCTCGGGTTGCCTCGGTAACCGGAAACGACGCCTCGGGAAGCCTAGAGAAAGCAGGGATCTCTGATTTACGGCGTCATTTATCGCTCATACGCGACTTATAATCTTTACAATCTGCAGCAGATAAAACAGCAGCAAAAACAGCAGCAAGGTAATCTTTAATCAAACACTCACACGGAGTTCTACCTTTACACCCTGCTTCATTTTAACCACGGGTTTTCTACAGCAGGCCCGCTCAGTCTGGCCGTGTTCCAATTCCCCATTTAATCCCTAGATAAGTGCACTATATAGCTGTAACCTAGCGGCGCTGTGCATCCTACATATTGCACTACGTGTCTTATACAACGGTGATTTGTATACATTAGCAGGGATGGATTAGCGAGGAAAGAGTGCAGTGTTTGAGATATAAAGTTAAATAGTTATTCCTCTTTATTTATTTTATTTGAGAAATAGTATTATTTCTGTGATTGGTTGGTTACATTACCCCTCTGCTCTGTGTTGTGTGTGTTATTAAAGGGGTAATAGAGGTATTAAAGGGGATGGCTGTGTATTTTGATCACCGTATTGATGCACCGGAGAGTCACGGCGAGACGACTCTTATCACGTGGCACTCTACTCAGCCCTTATTGGCTGTCGGCTCCTTTAATCCCGCCTCCGGAGGCTGTGTAGACATTTACTTGCAACAGGTGAGGTTAAAAGGGATAAACATTTACCTGCGGGTTTGTCAGGACACCTGAACTCATTTGTGTGTGTGTATGTGTGTGTGTATGTGTGTGTGGTTTCAGGGCGAGCGTGTGGAGCTGTGTCATGTGGAGCGTGTGTGTGCGCCGGTGCTGTTGCGTTGGCATCCCAGTAAACCGGTGCTGGCTGTGGGCTGGGAGATGGGAGAAACCCTGCTGCTCACACACCCACACGGAGAACACACACCCCTGCCCAACAACACACACACCGCCCGCATCACACTGCTGGAGTGGAGCTGCAGCGGAGCCAGAATGGTCACAGGGGATCAGGTCCACACACACACACACACACACACACACACACACACACACCCCTTCACATACATACACACACACACCCCTTCACATACATACACACACACACCCCTTCACATACACACACACACACACACACCTTCACATACACACACACACACACCTTCACATACACACACACACACACACACACACACCTTCACATACACACACACACACACACACCTTCACATACACACACACACACACACACACACACACCTTCACATACACACACACACACACACCTTCACATACACACACACACACACACCTTCACATACACACACACACACACACACCTTCACATACACACACACACACACACACCTTCACATACCCACACACACACACACCTTCACATACACACACACACCTTCACATACACACACACACACACACACACACACACCTTCACATACACACACCTTCACATACACACACACACACTTTCACATACACACACCTTCACATACACACACACACACACCTTCACATACACACACACACACACACCTTCACATACACACACACACACACCTTCACATACACACACACACCTTCACATGCATACACACACACACACCTTCACATGCATACACACACACACACCTTCACATACACACACCTTCACATACACACACCTTCACATACACACACACACACACACACCTTCACACACATTCACACACACACACACCTTCACATACACACACACACACCTTCACATACACACACACACCTTCACATACACCACACACACACACACACACACCTTCACATACACACACACACCTTCACATACACACACACACACCACACACACACACACCTTCACATACACACACACACACACCTTCACACACACACACACACACCACACACACCTCACATACACACACCTTCACACACACACACACACACACACACACACACACCTTCACATACACACACACACACACACCTTCACATACACAC